>NW_027167891.1:0-99402 GCF_040954835.1 Lepisosteus oculatus
ATCTCCTTGTAACAGCAAGGCTCAGAAGAGCCCACACACTCAGCCTTAACCCCAGTGTACAGAAAGTGTCAAAACGTGGTTTTCAGCAGAAATAAACATGTTTCTGCAAGTTTGGTCAACCCCATGTAAGTTATGGGGCAGTAACATGACACTTTTCAAAACGTGTTTTTCAGCCCGAATAAACGCGTTTTTTCAGGCAACTGAATCTCCTTGTAACAGCAAGGCTCAGAAGAGCCCACACACTCAGCCTTAACCCCAGTGTACAGAAAGTGTCAAAACGTGTTTTTCAGCAGAAATAAACATGTTTCTGCAAGTTTGGTCAACCCCATGTAAGTTATGGGGCAGTAACATGACACTTTTCAAAACGTGTTTTTCAGCCCGAAATAAACGCGTTTTTTCAGACAACTGAATCTCCTTGTAACAGCAAGGCTCAGAAGAGCCCACACACTCAGCCCTTAACCCCAGTGTACAGAAAGTGTCAAAACGTGTTTTTCAGCAGAAATAAACATGTTTCTGCAAGTTTGGGTCAACCCCATGTAAGTTATGGGGCAGTAACATGACACTTTTCAAAACGTGTTTTTCAGCCCGAAATAAACGCGTTTTTTCAGACAACTGAATCTCCTTGTAACAGCAAGGCTCAGAAGAGCCACACACACTCAGCCCTTAACCCCAGTGGTACAGAAAGTGTCAAAACGTGTTTTTCAGCAGAAATAAACATGTTTCTGCAAGTTTGGTCAACCCCATGTAAGTTATGGGGCAGTAACATGACACTTTTCAAAACGTGTTTTTCAGCCCGAAATAAACGCGTTTTTTCAGACAACTGAATCTCCTTGTAACAGCAAGGCTCACAAGAGCCCACACACTCAGCCCTTAACCCCAGTGTACAGAAAGTGTCAAACGTGTTTTTCAGCAGAAATAACATGTTTCTGCAAGTTTGGTCAACCCCATGTAAGTTATGGGGCAGTAACATCACACTTTTCAAAACGTGTTTTTCAGCCCGAAATAAACGCGTTTTTTCAGACAACTGAATCTCCTTGTAACAGCAAGGCTCAGAAGAGCCCACACACTCAGCCCTTAACCCCAGTGTACAGAAAGTGTCAAAACGTGTTTTTCAGCAGAAATAAACATGTTTCTGCAAGTTTGGTCAACCCCATGTAAGTTATGGGGCAGTAACATGACACTTTTCAAACGTGTTTTTCAGCCCGAAATAAACGCGTTTTTTCAGGCAACTGAATCTCCTTGTAACAGCAAGGCTCAGAAGAGCCCACACACTCAGCCCTTAACCCCAGTGTACAGAAAGTGTCAAAACGTGTTTTTCAGCAGAAATAAACATGTTTCTGCAAGTTTGGTCAACCCCATGTAAGTTATGGGGCAGTAACATGACACTTTTCCAAACGTGTTTTTCAGCCCGAAATAAACGCGTTTTTTCAGACAACTGAATCTCCTTGTAACAGCAAGGCTCACAAGAGCCACACACTCAGCCCTTAACCCCAGTGTACAGAAAGTGTCAAAACGTGTTTTTCAGCAGAAATAAACATGTTTCTGCAAGTTTGGTCAACCCCATGTAAGTTATGGGGCAGTAACATGACACTTTTCAAAACGTGTTTTTCAGCCCGAAATAAACGCGTTTTTTCAGGCAACTGAATCTCCTTGTAACAGCAAGGCTCACAAGAGCCCACACACTCAGCCCTTAACCCCAGTGTACAGAAAGTGTCAAAACGTGTTTTTCAGCAGAAATAAACATGTTTCTGCAAGTTTGGTCAACCCCATGTAAGTTATGGGGCAGTAACATCACACTTTTCAAAACGTGTTTTTCAGCCCGAAATAAACGCGTTTTTTCAGACAACTGAATCTCCTTGTAACAGCAAGGCTCAGAAGAGCCCACACACTCAGCCCTTAACCCAGTGTACAGAAAGTGTCAAAAACGTGTTTTTCAGCAGAAATAAACATGTTTCTGCAAGTTTGGTCAACCCCATGTAAGTTATGGGGCAGTAACATGACACTTTTCAAACGTGTTTTTCAGCCCGAAATAAACGCGTTTTTTCAGACAACTGAATCTCCTTGTAACAGCAAGGCTCACAAGAGCCCACACACTCAGCCCTTAACCCCAGTGTACAGAAAGTGTCAAAACGTGTTTTTCAGCAGAAATAAACATGTTTCTGCAAGTTTGGTCAACCCCATGTAAGTTATGGGGCAGTAACATCACACTTTTCAAAACGTGTTTTTCAGCCCGAAATAAACGCGTTTTTTTCAGGCAACTGAATCTCCTTGTAACAGCAAGGCTCAGAAGAGCCCACACACTCAGCCTTAACCCCAGTGTACAGAAAGTGTCAAAACGTGTTTTTCAGCAGAAATAAACATGTTTCTGCAAGTTTGGTCAACCCCATGTAAGTTATGGGGCAGTAACATCACACTTTCAAAACGTGTTTTTCAGCCCGAAATAAACACGTTTTTTCAGGCAACTGAATCTCCTTGTAACAGCAAGGCTCACAAGAGCCCACACACTCAGCCCTTAACCCCAGTGTACAGAAAGTGTCAAAACGTGTTTTTCAGCAGAAATAAACATGTTCTGCAAGTTTGGTCAACCCCATGTAAGTTATGGGGCAGTAACATCACACTTTTCAAAACGTGTTTTTCAGCCCGAAATAAACGCGTTTTTTCATGCAACTGAATCTCCTTGTAACAGCAAGGCTCAGAAGAGCCCACACACTCAGCCCTTAACCCCAGTGTACAGAAAGTGTCAAAACGTGTTTTTCAGCAGAAATAAACATGTTTCTGCAAGTTTGGTCAACCCCATGTAAGTTATGGGGCAGTAACATGACACTTTTCAAAACGTGTTTTCCAGCCCGAAATAAACGCGTTTTTTCAGGCAACTGAATCTCCTTGTAACAGCAAGGCTCACAAGAGCCCACACACTCAGCCCTTAACCCCAGTGTACAGAAAGTGTCAAAACGTGTTTTTCAGCAGAAATAAACATGTTTCTGCAAGTTTGGTCAACCCCATGTAAGTTATGGGGCAGTAACATCACACTTTTCAAAACGTGTTTTTCAGCCCGAAATAAACGCGTTTTTTCAGGCAACTGAATCTCCTTGTAACAGCAAGGCTCACAAGAGCCCACACACTCAGCCCTTAACCCCAAAGTGTCAAAACGTGTTTTTCAGCAGAAATAAACATGTTTCTGCAAGTTTGGTCAACCCCATGTAAGTTATGGGGCAGTAACATGACACTTTTCAAAACGTGTTTTTCAGCCCGAAATAAACGCGTTTTTTCAGGCAACTGAATCTCCTTGTAACAGCAAGGCTCACAAGAGCCCACACACTCAGCCCTTAACCCCAGTGTACAGAAAGTGTCAAAACGTGTTTTTCAGCAGAAATAAACATGTTTCTGCAAGTTTGGTCAACCCCATGTAAGTTATGGGGCAGTAACAACACACTTTTCAAAACGTGTTTTTCAGCCCGAAATAACTCGTTTTTCATGCAACTGAATCTCCTTGTAACAGCAAGGCTCAGAAGAGCCCACACACTCAGCCCTTAACCCCAGTGTACAGAAAGTGTCAAAACGTGTTTTTCAGCAGAAATAAACATGTTTCTGCAAGTTTGGTCAACCCCATGTAAGTTATGGGGCAGTAACATCACACTTTTCAAAACGTGTTTTTCAGCCCGAAATAAACGCGTTTTTTCAGACAACTGAATCTCCTTGTAACAGCAAGGCTCAGAAGAGCCCACACACTCAGCCTTAACCCCAGTGTACAGAAAGTGTCAAAACGTGTTTTCAGCAGAAGTAAACATGTTTCTGCAAGTTTGGTCAACCCCATGTAAGTTATGGGGCAGTAACATGACACTTTCAAAACGTGTTTTTCAGCCGAAATAAACGCGTTTTTTCAGACAACTGAATCTCCTTGTAACAGCAAGGCTCAGAAGAGCCCACACACTCAGCCCTTAACCCCAGTGTACAGAAAGTGTCAAAACGTGTTTTTCAGCAGAAATAAACATGTTTCTGCAAGTTTGGTCAACCCCATGTAAGTTATGGGGCAGTAACATGACACTTTTCAAAACGTGTTTTCCAGCCCGAAATAAACGCGTTTTTTCAGACAACTGAATCTCCTTGTAACAGCAAGGCTCAGAAGAGCCCACACACTCAGCCCTTAACCCAGTGTACAGAAAGTGTCAAAACGTGTTTTTCAGCAGAAATAAACATGTTTCTGCAAGTTTGGTCAACCCCATGTAAGTTATGGGGCAGTAACATGACACTTTTCAAAACGTGTTTTTCAGCCCGAAATAAACGCGTTTTTTCAGGCAACTGAATCTCCTTGTAACAGCAAGGCTCACAAGAGCCCACACACTCAGCCCTTAACCCCAGTGTACAGAAAGTGTCAAAACGTGTTTTTCAGCAGAAATAAACATGTTTCTGCAAGTATGGTCAACCCCATGTAAGTTATGGGGCAGTAACATCACACTTTTCAAAACGTGTTTTTCAGCCCGAAATAAACGCGTTTTTTCAGACAACTGAATCTCCTTGTAACAGCAAGGCTCAGAAGAGCCCACACACTCAGCCCTTAACCCCAGTGTACAGAAAGTGTCAAAACGTGTTTTTCAGCAGAAATAAACATGTTTCTGCAAGTTTGGTCAACCCCATGTAAGTTATGGGGCAGTAACATGACACTTTTCAAAACATGTTTTTCAGCCCGAAATAAACGCGTTTTTTCAGGCAACTGAATCTCCTTGTAACAGCAAGGCTCACAAGAGCCCACACACTCAGCCCTTAACCCCAGTGTACAGAAAGTGTCAAAACGTGTTTTTCAGCAGAAATAAACATGTTTCTGCAAGTTTGGTCAACCCCATGTAAGTTATGGGGGCAGTAACATGACACTTTTCAAAACGTGTTTTTCAGGCCGAAATAAACGCGTTTTTTCAGACAACTGAATCTCCTTTTAACAGCAAGGCTCAGAAGAGCCCACACACTCAGCCCTTAACCCCAGTGTACAGAAAGTGTCAAAACGTGTTTTCAGCAGAAATAAACATGTTTCTGCAAGTTTGGTCAACCCCATGTAAGTTATGGGGCAGTAACATCACACTTTTCAAACGTGTTTTTCAGCCCGAAATAAACGCGTTTTTTCAGGCAACTGAATCTCCTTGTAACAGCAAGGCTCACAAGAGCCCACACACTCAGCCCTTAACCCCAGTGTACAGAAAGTGTCAAAACGTGTTTTTCAGCAGAAATAAACATGTTTCTGCAAGTTTGGTCAACCCCATGTAAGTTATGGGGCAGTAACATCACACTTTTCAAAACGTGTTTTTCAGCCCGAAATAAACGCGTTTTTTTCAGGCAACTGAATCTCCTTGTAACAGCAAGGCTCACAAGAGCCCACACACTCAGCCCTTAACCCCAGTGTACAGAAAGTGTCAAAACGTGTTTTTCAGCAGAAATAAACATGTTTCTGCAAGTTTGGTCAACCCCATGTAAGTTATGGGGCAGTAACATCACACTTTTCAAAACGTGTTTTTCAGCCGAAATAAACGCGTTTTTTCAGGCAACTGGAATCTCCTTGTAACAGCAAGGCTCAGAAGAACCCACACACTCAGCCTTAACCCCAGTGTACAGAAAGTGTCAAAACGTGTTTTTCAGCAGAAATAAACATGTTTCTGCAAGTTTGGTCAACCCCATGTAAGTTATGGGGCAGTAACATCACACTTTTCAAAACGTGTTTTTCAGCCCGAAATAAACGCGTTTTTTCAGGCAACTGAATCTCCTTGTAACAGCAAGGCTCACAAGAGCCCACACACTCAGCCCTTAACCCCAAAGTGTCAAAACGTGTTTTTCAGCAGAAATAAACATGTTTCTGCAAGTTTGGTCAACCCCATGTAAGTTATGGGGCAGTAACATCACACTTTTCAAAACGTGTTTTTCAGCCCGAAATAAACGCGTTTTTTCAGGCAACTGAATCTCCTTGTAACAGCAAGGCTCACAAGAGCCCACACACTCAGCCCTTAACCCCAGTGTACAGAAAGTGTCAAAACGTGTTTTTCAGCAGAAATAAACATGTTTCTGCAAGTTTGGTCAACCCCATGTAAGTTATGGGGCAGTAACATCACACTTTTCAAAACGTGTTTTTCAGCCCGAAATAAACTCGTTTTTTCATGCAACTGAATCTCCTTGTAACAGCAAGGCTCAGAAGAGCCCACACACTCAGCCCTTAACCCCAGTGTACAGAAAGTGTCAAAACATGTTTTTCAGCAGAAATAAACATGTTTCTGCAAGTTTGGTCAACCCCATGTAAGTTATGGGGCAGTAACATCACACTTTTCAAAACGTGTTTTTCAGCCCGAAATAAACGCGTTTTTTCAGACAACTGAATCTCCTTGTAACAGCAAGGCTCAGAAGAGCCCACACACTCAGCCCTTAACCCCAGTGTACAGAAAGTGTCAAAACGTGTTTTTCAGCAGAAGTAAACATGTTTCTGCAAGTTTGGTCAACCCCATGTAAGTTATGGGGCAGTAACATGACACTTTTCAAAACGTGTTTTTCAGCCCGAAATAAACGCGTTTTTTCAGACAACTGAATCTCCTTGTAACAGCAAGGCTCAGAAGAGCCCACACACTCAGCCCTTAACCCCAGTGTACAGAAAGTGTCAAAACGTGTTTTTCAGCAGAAATAAACATGTTTCTGCAAGTTTGGTCAACCCCATGTAAGTTATGGGGCAGTAACATGACACTTTTCAAAACGTGTTTTCCAGCCCGAAATAAACGCGTTTTTTCAGACAACTGAATCTCCTTGTAACAGCAAGGCCCAGAAGAGCCCACACACTCAGCCCTTAACCCCAGTGTACAGAAAGTGTCAAAACGTGTTTTTCAGCAGAAATAAACATGTTTCTGCAAGTTTGGTCAACCCCATGTAAGTTATGGGGCAGTAACATGACACTTTTCAAAACGTGTTTTTCAGCCCGAAATAAACGCGTTTTTTCAGGCAACTGAATCTCCTTGTAACAGCAAGGCTCACAAGAGCCCACACACTCAGCCCTTAACCCCAGTGTACAGAAAGTGTCAAAACGTGTTTTTCAGCAGAAATAAACATGTTTCTGCAAGTATGGTCAACCCCATGTAAGTTATGGGGCAGTAACATCACACTTTTCAAAACGTGTTTTTCAGCCCGAAATAAACGCGTTTTTTCAGGCAACTGAATCTCCTTGTAACAGCAAGGCTCAGAAGAGCCCACACACTCAGCCCTTAACCCCAGTGTACAGAAAGTGTCAAAACGTGTTTTTCAGCAGAAATAAACATGTTTCTGCAAGTTTGGTCAACCCCATGTAAGTTATGGGGCAGTAACATGACACTTTTCAAAACGTGTTTTTCAGCCCGAAATAAACGCGTTTTTTCAGACAACTGAATCTCCTTGTAACAGCAAGGCTCACAAGAGCCCACACACTCAGCCCTTAACCCCAGTGTACAGAAAGTGTCAAAACGTGTTTTTCAGCAGAAATAAACATGTTTCTGCAAGTTTGGTCAACCCCATGTAAGTTATGGGGCAGTAACATCACACTTTTCAAAACGTGTTTTTCAGCCCGAAATAAACGCGATTTTTCAGACAACTGAATCTCCTTGTAACAGCAAGGCTCAGAAGAGCCCACACACTCAGCCCTTAACCCCAGTGTACAGAAAGTGTCAAAACGTGTTTTTCAGCAGAAATAAACATGTTTCTGCAAGTTTGGTCAACCCCATGTAAGTTATGGGGCAGTAACATGACACTTTTCAAAACGTGTTTTTCAGCCCGAAACAAACGCGTTTTTTCAGACAACTGAATCTCCTTGTAACAGCAAGGCTCACAAGAGCCCACACACTCAGCCCTTAACCCCAGTGTACAGAAAGTGTCAAAACGTGTTTTTCAGCAGAAATAAACATGTTTCTGCAAGTTTGGTCAACCCCATGTAAGTTATGGGGCAGTAACATCACACTTTTCAAAACGTGTTTTTCAGCCCGAAATAAACGCGTTTTTTCAGGCAACTGAATCTCCTTGTAACAGCAAGGCTCAGAAGAGCCCACACACTCAGCCCTTAACCCCAGTGTACAGAAAGTGTCAAAACGTGTTTTTCAGCAGAAATAAACATGTTTCTGCAAGTTTGGTCAACCCCATGTAAGTTATGGGGCAGTAACATCACACTTTTCAAAACGTGTTTTTCAGCCCGAAATAAACGCGTTTTTTCAGGCAACTGAATCTCCTTGTAACAGCAAGGCTCACAAGAGCCCACACACTCAGCCCTTAACCCCAGTGTACAGAAAGTGTCAAAACGTGTTTTTCAGCAGAAATAAACATGTTTCTGCAAGTTTGGTCAACCCCATGTAAGTTATGGGGCAGTAACATCACACTTTTCAAAACGTGTTTTTCAGCCCGAAATAAACGCGTTTTTTCAGACAACTGAATCTCCTTGTAACAGCAAGGCTCAGAAGAGCCCACACACTCAGCCCTTAACCCCAGTGTACAGAAAGTGTCAAAACGTGTTTTTCAGCAGAAATAAACATGTTTCTGCAAGTTTGGTCAACCCCATGTAAGTTATGGGGCAGTAACATGACACTTTTCAAAACGTGTTTTTCAGCCCGAAATAAACGCGTTTTCTCAGACAACTGAATCTCCTTGTAACAGCAAGGCTCAGAAGAGCCCACACACTCAGCCCTTAACCCCAGTGTACAGAAAGTGTCAAAACGTGTTTTTCAGCAGAAATAAACATGTTTCTGCAAGTTTGGTCAACCCCATGTAAGTTATGGGGCAGTAACATGACACTTTTCAAAACGTGTTTTTCAGCCCGAAATAAACGCGTTTTTTCAGACAACTGAATCTCCTTGTAACAGCAAGGCTCAGAAGAGCCCACACACTCAGCCCTTAACCCCAGTGTACAGAAAGTGTCAAAACGTGTTTTTCAGCAGAAATAAACATGTTTCTGCAAGTTTGGTCAACCCCATGTAAGTTATGGGGCAGTAACATGACACTTTTCAAAACGTGTTTTTCAGCCCGAAATAAACGCGTTTTTTCAGACAACTGAATCTCCTTGTAACAGCAAGGCTCAGAAGAGCCCACACACTCAGCCCTTAACCCCAGTGTACAGAAAGTGTCAAAACGTGTTTTTCAGCAGAAATAAACATGTTTCTGCAAGTTTGGTCAACCCCATGTAAGTTATGGGGCAGTAACATGACACTTTTCAAAACGTGTTTTTCAGCCCGAAATAAACGCGTTTTTTCAGACAACTGAATCTCCTTGTAACAGCAAGGCTCACAAGAGCCCACACACTCAGCCCTTAACCCCAGTGTACAGAAAGTGTCAAAACGTGTTTTTCAGCAGAAATAAACATGTTTCTGCAAGTTTGGTCAACCCCATGTAAGTTATGGGGCAGTAACATCACACTTTTCAAAACGTGTTTTTCAGCCCGAAATAAACGCGTTTTTTCAGACAACTGAATCTCCTTGTAACAGCAAGGCTCAGAAGAGCCCACACACTCAGCCCTTAACCCCAGTGTACAGAAAGTGTCAAAACGTGTTTTTCAGCAGAAATAAACATGTTTCTGCAAGTTTGGTCAACCCCATGTAAGTTATGGGGCAGTAACATGACACTTTTCAAAACGTGTTTTTCAGCCCGAAATAAACGCGTTTTTTCAGGCAACTGAATCTCCTTGTAACAGCAAGGCTCAGAAGAGCCCACACACTCAGCCCTTAACCCCAGTGTACAGAAAGTGTCAAAACGTGTTTTTCAGCAGAAATAAACATGTTTCTGCAAGTTTGGTCAACCCCATGTAAGTTATGGGGCAGTAACATGACACTTTTCAAAACGTGTTTTTCAGCCCGAAATAAACGCGTTTTTTCAGACAACTGAATCTCCTTGTAACAGCAAGGCTCACAAGAGCCCACACACTCAGCCCTTAACCCCAGTGTACAGAAAGTGTCAAAACGTGTTTTTCAGCAGAAATAAACATGTTTCTGCAAGTTTGGTCAACCCCATGTAAGTTATGGGGCAGTAACATGACACTTTTCAAAACGTGTTTTTCAGCCCGAAATAAACGCGTTTTTTCAGGCAACTGAATCTCCTTGTAACAGCAAGGCTCACAAGAGCCCACACACTCAGCCCTTAACCCCAGTGTACAGAAAGTGTCAAAACGTGTTTTTCAGCAGAAATAAACATGTTTCTGCAAGTTTGGTCAACCCCATGTAAGTTATGGGGCAGTAACATCACACTTTTCAAAACGTGTTTTTCAGCCCGAAATAAACGCGTTTTTTCAGACAACTGAATCTCCTTGTAACAGCAAGGCTCAGAAGAGCCCACACACTCAGCCCTTAACCCCAGTGTACAGAAAGTGTCAAAACGTGTTTTTCAGCAGAAATAAACATGTTTCTGCAAGTTTGGTCAACCCCATGTAAGTTATGGGGCAGTAACATGACACTTTTCAAAACGTGTTTTTCAGCCCGAAATAAACGCGTTTTTTCAGACAACTGAATCTCCTTGTAACAGCAAGGCTCACAAGAGCCCACACACTCAGCCCTTAACCCCAGTGTACAGAAAGTGTCAAAACGTGTTTTTCAGCAGAAATAAACATGTTTCTGCAAGTTTGGTCAACCCCATGTAAGTTATGGGGCAGTAACATCACACTTTTCAAAACGTGTTTTTCAGCCCGAAATAAACGCGTTTTTTCAGGCAACTGAATCTCCTTGTAACAGCAAGGCTCAGAAGAGCCCACACACTCAGCCCTTAACCCCAGTGTACAGAAAGTGTCAAAACGTGTTTTTCAGCAGAAATAAACATGTTTCTGCAAGTTTGGTCAACCCCATGTAAGTTATGGGGCAGTAACATCACACTTTTCAAAACGTGTTTTTCAGCCCGAAATAAACACGTTTTTTCAGGCAACTGAATCTCCTTGTAACAGCAAGGCTCACAAGAGCCCACACACTCAGCCCTTAACCCCAGTGTACAGAAAGTGTCAAAACGTGTTTTTCAGCAGAAATAAACATGTTTCTGCAAGTTTGGTCAACCCCATGTAAGTTATGGGGCAGTAACATCACACTTTTCAAAACGTGTTTTTCAGCCCGAAATAAACGCGTTTTTTCATGCAACTGAATCTCCTTGTAACAGCAAGGCTCAGAAGAGCCCACACACTCAGCCCTTAACCCCAGTGTACAGAAAGTGTCAAAACGTGTTTTTCAGCAGAAATAAACATGTTTCTGCAAGTTTGGTCAACCCCATGTAAGTTATGGGGCAGTAACATGACACTTTTCAAAACGTGTTTTCCAGCCCGAAATAAACGCGTTTTTTCAGGCAACTGAATCTCCTTGTAACAGCAAGGCTCACAAGAGCCCACACACTCAGCCCTTAACCCCAGTGTACAGAAAGTGTCAAAACGTGTTTTTCAGCAGAAATAAACATGTTTCTGCAAGTTTGGTCAACCCCATGTAAGTTATGGGGCAGTAACATCACACTTTTCAAAACGTGTTTTTCAGCCCGAAATAAACGCGTTTTTTCAGGCAACTGAATCTCCTTGTAACAGCAAGGCTCACAAGAGCCCACACACTCAGCCCTTAACCCCAAAGTGTCAAAACGTGTTTTTCAGCAGAAATAAACATGTTTCTGCAAGTTTGGTCAACCCCATGTAAGTTATGGGGCAGTAACATGACACTTTTCAAAACGTGTTTTTCAGCCCGAAATAAACGCGTTTTTTCAGGCAACTGAATCTCCTTGTAACAGCAAGGCTCACAAGAGCCCACACACTCAGCCCTTAACCCCAGTGTACAGAAAGTGTCAAAACGTGTTTTTCAGCAGAAATAAACATGTTTCTGCAAGTTTGGTCAACCCCATGTAAGTTATGGGGCAGTAACATCACACTTTTCAAAACGTGTTTTTCAGCCCGAAATAAACTCGTTTTTTCATGCAACTGAATCTCCTTGTAACAGCAAGGCTCAGAAGAGCCCACACACTCAGCCCTTAACCCCAGTTTACAGAAAGTGTCAAAACGTGTTTTTCAGCAGAAATAAACATGTTTCTGCAAGTTTGGTCAACCCCATGTAAGTTATGGGGCAGTAACATCACACTTTTCAAAACGTGTTTTTCAGCCCGAAATAAACGCGTTTTTTCAGGCAACTGAATCTCCTTGTAACAGCAAGGCTCAGAAGAGCCCACACACTCAGCCCTTAACCCCAGTGTACAGAAAGTGTCAAAACGTGTTTTTCAGCAGAAATAAACATGTTTCTGCAAGTTTGGTCAACCCCATGTAAGTTATGGGGCAGTAACATGACACTTTTCAAAACGTGTTTTTCAGCCTGAAATAAACGCGTTTTTTCAGGCAACTGAATCTCCTTGTAACAGCAAGGCTCACAAGAGCCCACACACTCAGCCCTTAACCCCAGTGTACAGAAAGTGTCAAAACGTGTTTTTCAGCAGAAATAAACATGTTTCTGCAAGTTTGGTCAACCCCATGTAAGTTATGGGGCAGTAACATCACACTTTTCAAAACGTGTTTTTCAGGCCGAAATAAACGCGTTTTTTCAGACAACTGAATCTCCTTTTAACAGCAAGGCTCAGAAGAGCCCACACACTCAGCCCTTAACCCCAGTGTACAGAAAGTGTCAAAACGTGTTTTTCAGCAGAAATAAACATGTTTCTGCAAGTTTGGTCAACCCCATGTAAGTTATGGGGCAGTAACATCACACTTTTCAAAACGTGTTTTTCAGCCCGAAATAAACGCGTTTTTTCAGGCAACTGAATCTCCTTGTAACAGCAAGGCTCACAAGAGCCCACACACTCAGCCCTTAACCCCAGTGTACAGAAAGTGTCAAAACGTGTTTTTCAGCAGAAATAAACATGTTTCTGCAAGTTTGGTCAACCCCATGTAAGTTATGGGGCAGTAACATCACACTTTTCAAAACGTGTTTTTCAGCCCGAAATAAACGCGTTTTTTCAGGCAACTGAATCTCCTTGTAACAGCAAGGCCCAGAAGAGCCCACACACTCAGCCCTTAACCCCAGTGTACAGAAATTGTCAAAACGTGTTTTTCAGCAGAAATAAACATGTTTCTGCAAGTTTGGTCAAGCCCATGTAAGTTATGGGGCAGTAACATGACACTTTTCAAAACGTGTTTTTCAGCCCGAAATAAACGCGTTTTTTCAGACAACTGAATCTCCTTGTAACAGCAAGGCCCAGAAGAGCCCACACACTCAGCCCTTAACCCCAGTGTACAGAAATTGTCAAAACGTGTTTTTCAGCAGAAATAAACATGTTTCTGCAAGTTTGGTCAACCCCATGTAAGTTATGGGGCAGTAACATCACACTTTTCAAAACGTGTTTTTCAGCCCGAAATAAACGCGTTTTTTCATGCAACTGAATCTCCTTGTAACAGCAAGGCTCAGAAGAGCCCACACACTCAGCCCTTAACCCCAGTGTACAGAAAGTGTCAAAACGTGTTTTTCAGCAGAAATAAACATGTTTCTGCAAGTTTGGTCAACCCCATGTAAGTTATGGGGCAGTAACATCACACTTTTCAAAACGTGTTTTTCAGCCCGAAATAAACGCGTTTTTTCAGACAACTGAATCTCCTTGTAACAGCAAGGCTCAGAAGAGCCCACACACTCAGCCCTTAACCCCAGTGTACAGAAAGTGTCAAAACGTGTTTTTCAGCAGAAATAAACATGTTTCTGCAAGTTTGGTCAACCCCATGTAAGTTATGGGGCAGTAACATGACACTTTTCAAAACGTGTTTTTCAGCCCGAAATAAACGCGTTTTTTCAGACAACTGAATCTCCTTGTAACAGCAAGGCTCAGAAGAGCCCACACACTCAGCCCTTAACCCCAGTGTACAGAAAGTGTCAAAACGTGTTTTTCAGCAGAAATAAACATGTTTCTGCAAGTTTGGTCAACCCCATGTAAGTTATGGGGCAGTAACATCACACTTTTCAAAACGTGTTTTTCAGCCCGAAATAAACGCGTTTTTTCATGCAACTGAATCTCCTTGTAACAGCAAGGCTCAGAAGAGCCCACACACTCAGCCCTTAACCCCAGTGTACAGAAAGTGTCAAAACGTGTTTTTCAGCAGAAATAAACATGTTTCTGCAAGTTTGGTCAACCCCATGTAAGTTATGGGGCAGTAACATGACACTTTTCAAAACGTGTTTTCCAGCCCGAAATAAACGCGTTTTTTCATGCAACTGAATCTCCTTGTAACAGCAAGGCTCACAAGAGCCCACACACTCAGCCCTTAACCCCAAAGTGTCAAAACGTGTTTTTCAGCAGAAATAAACATGTTTCTGCAAGTTTGGTCAACCCCATGTAAGTTATGGGGCAGTAACATGACACTTTTCAAAACGTGTTTTTCAGCCCGAAATAAACGCGTTTTTTCAGGCAACTGAATCTCCTTGTAACAGCAAGGCTCACAAGAGCCCACACACTCAGCCCTTAACCCCAGTGTACAGAAAGTGTCAAAACGTGTTTTTCAGCAGAAATAAACATGTTTCTGCAAGTTTGGTCAACCCCATGTAAGTTATGGGGCAGTAACATCACACTTTTCAAAACGTGTTTTTCAGCCCGAAATAAACTCGTTTTTTCATGCAACTGAATCTCCTTGTAACAGCAAGGCTCAGAAGAGCCCACACACTCAGCCCTTAACCCCAGTTTACAGAAAGTGTCAAAACGTGTTTTTCAGCAGAAATAAACATGTTTCTGCAAGTTTGGTCAACCCCATGTAAGTTATGGGGCAGTAACATCACACTTTTCAAAACGTGTTTTTCAGCCCGAAATAAACGCGTTTTTTCAGGCAACTGAATCTCCTTGTAACAGCAAGGCTCAGAAGAGCCCACACACTCAGCCCTTAACCCCAGTGTACAGAAAGTGTCAAAACGTGTTTTTCAGCAGAAATAAACATGTTTCTGCAAGTTTGGTCAACCCCATGTAAGTTATGGGGCAGTAACATGACACTTTTCAAAACGTGTTTTTCAGCCTGAAATAAACGCGTTTTTTCAGGCAACTGAATCTCCTTGTAACAGCAAGGCTCACAAGAGCCCACACACTCAGCCCTTAACCCCAGTGTACAGAAAGTGTCAAAACGTGTTTTTCAGCAGAAATAAACATGTTTCTGCAAGTTTGGTCAACCCCATGTAAGTTATGGGGCAGTAACATCACACTTTTCAAAACGTGTTTTTCAGGCCGAAATAAACGCGTTTTTTCAGACAACTGAATCTCCTTTTAACAGCAAGGCTCAGAAGAGCCCACACACTCAGCCCTTAACCCCAGTGTACAGAAAGTGTCAAAACGTGTTTTTCAGCAGAAATAAACATGTTTCTGCAAGTTTGGTCAACCCCATGTAAGTTATGGGGCAGTAACATCACACTTTTCAAAACGTGTTTTTCAGCCCGAAATAAACGCGTTTTTTCAGGCAACTGAATCTCCTTGTAACAGCAAGGCTCACAAGAGCCCACACACTCAGCCCTTAACCCCAGTGTACAGAAAGTGTCAAAACGTGTTTTTCAGCAGAAATAAACATGTTTCTGCAAGTTTGGTCAACCCCATGTAAGTTATGGGGCAGTAACATCACACTTTTCAAAACGTGTTTTTCAGCCCGAAATAAACGCGTTTTTTCAGGCAACTGAATCTCCTTGTAACAGCAAGGCCCAGAAGAGCCCACACACTCAGCCCTTAACCCCAGTGTACAGAAATTGTCAAAACGTGTTTTTCAGCAGAAATAAACATGTTTCTGCAAGTTTGGTCAAGCCCATGTAAGTTATGGGGCAGTAACATGACACTTTTCAAAACGTGTTTTTCAGCCCGAAATAAACGCGTTTTTTCAGACAACTGAATCTCCTTGTAACAGCAAGGCCCAGAAGAGCCCACACACTCAGCCCTTAACCCCAGTGTACAGAAATTGTCAAAACGTGTTTTTCAGCAGAAATAAACATGTTTCTGCAAGTTTGGTCAACCCCATGTAAGTTATGGGGCAGTAACATCACACTTTTCAAAACGTGTTTTTCAGCCCGAAATAAACGCGTTTTTTCATGCAACTGAATCTCCTTGTAACAGCAAGGCTCAGAAGAGCCCACACACTCAGCCCTTAACCCCAGTGTACAGAAAGTGTCAAAACGTGTTTTTCAGCAGAAATAAACATGTTTCTGCAAGTTTGGTCAACCCCATGTAAGTTATGGGGCAGTAACATCACACTTTTCAAAACGTGTTTTTCAGCCCGAAATAAACGCGTTTTTTCAGACAACTGAATCTCCTTGTAACAGCAAGGCTCAGAAGAGCCCACACACTCAGCCCTTAACCCCAGTGTACAGAAAGTGTCAAAACGTGTTTTTCAGCAGAAATAAACATGTTTCTGCAAGTTTGGTCAACCCCATGTAAGTTATGGGGCAGTAACATGACACTTTTCAAAACGTGTTTTTCAGCCCGAAATAAACGCGTTTTTTCAGACAACTGAATCTCCTTGTAACAGCAAGGCTCAGAAGAGCCCACACACTCAGCCCTTAACCCCAGTGTACAGAAAGTGTCAAAACGTGTTTTTCAGCAGAAATAAACATGTTTCTGCAAGTTTGGTCAACCCCATGTAAGTTATGGGGCAGTAACATGACACTTTTCAAAACGTGTTTTTCAGCCCGAAATAAACGCGTTTTTTCAGGCAACTAAATCTCCTTGTAACAGCAAGGCTCACAAGAGCCCACACACTCAGCCCTTAACCCCAGTGTACAGAAAGTGTCAAAACGTGTTTTTCAGCAGAAATAAACATGTTTCTGCAAGTTTGGTCAACCCCATGTAAGTTATGGGGCAGTAACATGACACTTTTCAAAACGTGTTTTTCAGCCCGAAATAAACGCGTTTTTTCAGGCAACTGAATCTCCTTGTAACAGCAAGGCTCACAAGAGCCCACACACTCAGCCCTTAACCCCAGTGTACAGAAAGTGTCAAAACGTGTTTTTCAGCAGAAATAAACATGTTTCTGCAAGTTTGGTCAACCCCATGTAAGTTATGGGGCAGTAACATGACACTTTTCAAAACGTGTTTTTCAGCCCGAAATAAACGCGTTTTCTCAGACAACTGAATCTCCTTGTAACATCAAGGCTCAGAAGAGCCCACACACTCAGCCCTTAACCCCAGTGTACAGAAAGTGTCAAAACGTGTTTTTCAGCAGAAATAAACATGTTTCTGCAAGTTTGGTCAACCCCATGTAAGTTATGGGGCAGTAACATCACACTTTTCAAAACGTGTTTTTCAGCCCGAAATAAACGCGTTTTTTCAGACAACTGAATCTCCTTGTAACAGCAAGGCTCAGAAGAGCCCACACACTCAGCCCTTAACCCCAGTGTACAGAAAGTGTCAAAACGTGTTTTTCAGCAGAAATAAACATGTTTCTGCAAGTTTGGTCAACCCCATGTAAGTTATGGGGCAGTAACATGACACTTTTCAAAACGTGTTTTTCAGCCCGAAATAAACGCGTTTTTTCAGACAACTGAATCTCCTTGTAACAGCAAGGCTCACAAGAGCCCACACACTCAGCCCTTAACCCCAGTGTACAGAAAGTGTCAAAACGTGTTTTTCAGCAGAAATAAACATGTTTCTGCAAGTTTGGTCAACCCCATGTAAGTTATGGGGCAGTAACATGACACTTTTCAAAACGTGTTTTTCAGCCCGAAATAAACGCGTTTTTTCAGACAACTGAATCTCCTTGTAACAGCAAGGCTCACAAGAGCCCACACACTCAGCCCTTAACCCCAGTGTACAGAAAGTGTCAAAACGTGTTTTTCAGCAGAAATAAACATGTTTCTGCAAGTTTGGTCAATCCCATGTAAGTTATGGGGCAGTAACATTACACTTTTCAAAACGTGTTTTTCAGCCCGAAATAAACGCGTTTTTTCAGACAACTGAATCTCCTTGTAACAGCAAGGCTCAGAAGAGCCCACACACTCAGCCCTTAACCCCAGTGTACAGAAAGTGTCAAAACGTGTTTTTCAGCAGAAATAAACATGTTTCTGCAAGTTTGGTCAACCCCATGTAAGTTATGGGGCAGTAACATGACACTTTTCAAAACGTGTTTTTCAGCCCGAAATAAACGCGTTTTTTCAGGCAACTGAATCTCCTTGTAACAGCAAGGCTCAGAAGAGCCCACACACTCAGCCCTTAACCCCAGTGTACAGAAAGTGTCAAAACGTGTTTTTCAGCAGAAATAAACATGTTTCTGCAAGTTTGGTCAACCCCATGTAAGTTATGGGGCAGTAACATCACACTTTTCAAAACGTGTTTTTCAGCCCGAAATAAACGCGTTTTTTCAGGCAACTGAATCTCCTTGTAACAGCAAGGCTCACAAGAGCCCACACACTCAGCCCTTAACCCCAGTGTACAGAAAGTGTCAAAACGTGTTTTTCAGCAGAAATAAACATGTTTCTGCAAGTTTGGTCAACCCCATGTAAGTTATGGGGCAGTAACATCACACTTTTCAAAACGTGTTTTTCAGCCCGAAATAAACGCGTTTTTTCAGGCAACTGAATCTCCTTGTAACAGCAAGGCCCAGAAGAGCCCACACACTCAGCCCTTAACCCCAGTGTACAGAAATTGTCAAAACGTGTTTTTCAGCAGAAATAAACATGTTTCTGCAAGTTTGGTCAAGCCCATGTAAGTTATGGGGCAGTAACATGACACTTTTCAAAACGTGTTTTTCAGCCCGAAATAAACGCGTTTTTTCAGACAACTGAATCTCCTTGTAACAGCAAGGCCCAGAAGAGCCCACACACTCAGCCCTTAACCCCAGTGTACAGAAATTGTCAAAACGTGTTTTTCAGCAGAAATAAACATGTTTCTGCAAGTTTGGTCAACCCCATGTAAGTTATGGGGCAGTAACATCACACTTTTCAAAACGTGTTTTTCAGCCCGAAATAAACGCGTTTTTTCATGCAACTGAATCTCCTTGTAACAGCAAGGCTCAGAAGAGCCCACACACTCAGCCCTTAACCCCAGTGTACAGAAAGTGTCAAAACGTGTTTTTCAGCAGAAATAAACATGTTTCTGCAAGTTTGGTCAACCCCATGTAAGTTATGGGGCAGTAACATCACACTTTTCAAAACGTGTTTTTCAGCCCGAAATAAACGCGTTTTTTCAGACAACTGAATCTCCTTGTAACAGCAAGGCTCAGAAGAGCCCACACACTCAGCCCTTAACCCCAGTGTACAGAAAGTGTCAAAACGTGTTTTTCAGCAGAAATAAACATGTTTCTGCAAGTTTGGTCAACCCCATGTAAGTTATGGGGCAGTAACATGACACTTTTCAAAACGTGTTTTTCAGCCCGAAATAAACGCGTTTTTTCAGACAACTGAATCTCCTTGTAACAGCAAGGCTCAGAAGAGCCCACACACTCAGCCCTTAACCCCAGTGTACAGAAAGTGTCAAAACGTGTTTTTCAGCAGAAATAAACATGTTTCTGCAAGTTTGGTCAACCCCATGTAAGTTATGGGGCAGTAACATGACACTTTTCAAAACGTGTTTTTCAGCCCGAAATAAACGCGTTTTTTCAGGCAACTAAATCTCCTTGTAACAGCAAGGCTCACAAGAGCCCACACACTCAGCCCTTAACCCCAGTGTACAGAAAGTGTCAAAACGTGTTTTTCAGCAGAAATAAACATGTTTCTGCAAGTTTGGTCAACCCCATGTAAGTTATGGGGCAGTAACATGACACTTTTCAAAACGTGTTTTTCAGCCCGAAATAAACGCGTTTTTTCAGGCAACTGAATCTCCTTGTAACAGCAAGGCTCACAAGAGCCCACACACTCAGCCCTTAACCCCAGTGTACAGAAAGTGTCAAAACGTGTTTTTCAGCAGAAATAAACATGTTTCTGCAAGTTTGGTCAACCCCATGTAAGTTATGGGGCAGTAACATGACACTTTTCAAAACGTGTTTTTCAGCCCGAAATAAACGCGTTTTCTCAGACAACTGAATCTCCTTGTAACATCAAGGCTCAGAAGAGCCCACACACTCAGCCCTTAACCCCAGTGTACAGAAAGTGTCAAAACGTGTTTTTCAGCAGAAATAAACATGTTTCTGCAAGTTTGGTCAACCCCATGTAAGTTATGGGGCAGTAACATCACACTTTTCAAAACGTGTTTTTCAGCCCGAAATAAACGCGTTTTTTCAGACAACTGAATCTCCTTGTAACAGCAAGGCTCAGAAGAGCCCACACACTCAGCCCTTAACCCCAGTGTACAGAAAGTGTCAAAACGTGTTTTTCAGCAGAAATAAACATGTTTCTGCAAGTTTGGTCAACCCCATGTAAGTTATGGGGCAGTAACATGACACTTTTCAAAACGTGTTTTTCAGCCCGAAATAAACGCGTTTTTTCAGACAACTGAATCTCCTTGTAACAGCAAGGCTCACAAGAGCCCACACACTCAGCCCTTAACCCCAGTGTACAGAAAGTGTCAAAACGTGTTTTTCAGCAGAAATAAACATGTTTCTGCAAGTTTGGTCAACCCCATGTAAGTTATGGGGCAGTAACATGACACTTTTCAAAACGTGTTTTTCAGCCCGAAATAAACGCGTTTTTTCAGACAACTGAATCTCCTTGTAACAGCAAGGCTCACAAGAGCCCACACACTCAGCCCTTAACCCCAGTGTACAGAAAGTGTCAAAACGTGTTTTTCAGCAGAAATAAACATGTTTCTGCAAGTTTGGTCAATCCCATGTAAGTTATGGGGCAGTAACATTACACTTTTCAAAACGTGTTTTTCAGCCCGAAATAAACGCGTTTTTTCAGACAACTGAATCTCCTTGTAACAGCAAGGCTCAGAAGAGCCCACACACTCAGCCCTTAACCCCAGTGTACAGAAAGTGTCAAAACGTGTTTTTCAGCAGAAATAAACATGTTTCTGCAAGTTTGGTCAACCCCATGTAAGTTATGGGGCAGTAACATGACACTTTTCAAAACGTGTTTTTCAGCCCGAAATAAACGCGTTTTTTCAGGCAACTGAATCTCCTTGTAACAGCAAGGCTCAGAAGAGCCCACACACTCAGCCCTTAACCCCAGTGTACAGAAAGTGTCAAAACGTGTTTTTCAGCAGAAATAAACATGTTTCTGCAAGTTTGGTCAACCCCATGTAAGTTATGGGGCAGTAACATCACACTTTTCAAAACGTGTTTTTCAGCCCGAAATAAACGCGTTTTTTCAGGCAACTGAATCTCCTTGTAACAGCAAGGCTCACAAGAGCCCACACACTCAGCCCTTAACCCCAGTGTACAGAAAGTGTCAAAACGTGTTTTTCAGCAGAAATAAACATGTTTCTGCAAGTTTGGTCAACCCCATGTAAGTTATGGGGCAGTAACATCACACTTTTCAAAACGTGTTTTTCAGCCCGAAATAAACGCGTTTTTTCAGGCAACTGAATCTCCTTGTAACAGCAAGGCTCAGAAGAGCCCACACACTCAGCCCTTAACCCCAGTGTACAGAAAGTGTCAAAACGTGTTTTTCAGCAGAAATAAACATGTTTCTGCAAGTTTGGTCAACCCCATGTAAGTTATGGGGCAGTAACATCACACTTTTCAAAACGTGTTTTTCAGCCCGAAATAAACGCGTTTTTTCAGGCAACTGAATCTCCTTGTAACAGCAAGGCTCACAAGAGCCCACACACTCAGCCCTTAACCCCAGTGTACAGAAAGTGTCAAAACGTGTTTTTCAGCAGAAATAAACATGTTTCTGCAAGTTTGGTCAACCCCATGTAAGTTATGGGGCAGTAACATCACACTTTTCAAAACGTGTTTTTCAGCCCGAAATAAACGCGTTTTTTCAGGCAACTGAATCTCCTTGTAACAGCAAGGCTCACAAGAGCCCACACACTCAGCCCTTAACCCCAGTGTACAGAAAGTGTCAAAACGTGTTTTTCAGCAGAAATAAACATGTTTCTGCAAGTTTGGTCAACCCCATGTAAGTTATGGGGCAGTAACATCACACTTTTCAAAACGTGTTTTTCAGGCCGAAATAAACGCGTTTTTTCAGACAACTGAATCTCCTTTTAACAGCAAGGCTCAGAAGAGCCCACACACTCAGCCCTTAACCCCAGTGTACAGAAAGTGTCAAAACGTGTTTTTCAGCAGAAATAAACATGTTTCTGCAAGTTTGGTCAACCCCATGTAAGTTATGGGGCAGTAACATGACACTTTTCAAAACGTGTTTTTCAGCCCGAAATAAACGCGTTTTTTCAGGCAACTGAATCTCCTTGTAACAGCAAGGCTCAGAAGAGCCCACACACTCAGCCCTTAACCCCAGTGTACAGAAAGTGTCAAAACGTGTTTTTCAGCAGAAATAAACATGTTTCTGCAAGTTTGGTCAACCCCATGTAAGTTATGGGGCAGTAACATGACACTTTTCAAAACGTGTTTTTCAGCCCGAAATAAACGCGTTTTTTCAGACAACTGAATCTCCTTGTAACAGCAAGGCTCACAAGAGCCCACACACTCAGCCCTTAACCCCAGTGTACAGAAAGTGTCAAAACGTGTTTTTCAGCAGAAATAAACATGTTTCTGCAAGTTTGGTCAACCCCATGTAAGTTATGGGGCAGTAACATGACACTTTTCAAAACGTGTTTTTCAGCCCGAAATAAACGCGTTTTTTCAGACAACTGAATCTCCTTGTAACAGCAAGGCTCACAAGAGCCCACACACTCAGCCCTTAACCCCAGTGTACAGAAAGTGTCAAAACGTGTTTTTCAGCAGAAATAAACATGTTTCTGCAAGTTTGGTCAACCCCATGTAAGTTAAGGGGCAGTAACATCACACTTTTCAAAACGTGTTTTTCAGCCCGAAATAAACGCGTTTTTTCAGGCAACTGAATCTCCTTGTAACAGCAAGGCTCAGAAGAGCCCACACACTCAGCCCTTAACCCCAGTGTACAGAAAGTGTCAAAACGTGTTTTTCAGCAGAAATAAACATGTTTCTGCAAGTTTGGTCAACCCCATGTAAGTTATGGGGCAGTAACATCACACTTTTCAAAACGTGTTTTTCAGCCCGAAATAAACGCGTTTTTTCAGGCAACTGAATCTCCTTGTAACAGCAAGGCTCACAAGAGCCCACACACTCAGCCCTTAACCCCAGTGTACAGAAAGTGTCAAAACGTGTTTTTCAGCAGAAATAAACATGTTTCTGCAAGTTTGGTCAACCCCATGTAAGTTATGGGGCAGTAACATGACACTTTTCAAAACGTGTTTTTCAGCCCGAAATAAACGCGTTTTTTCAGGCAACTGAATCTCCTTGTAACAGCAAGGCTCACAAGAGCCCACACACTCAGCCCTTAACCCCAGTGTACAGAAAGTGTCAAAACGTGTTTTTCAGCAGAAATAAACATGTTTCTGCAAGTTTGGTCAACCCCATGTAAGTTATGGGGCAGTAACATCACACTTTTCAAAACGTGTTTTTCAGGCCGAAATAAACGCGTTTTTTCAGACAACTGAATCTCCTTTTAACAGCAAGGCTCAGAAGAGCCCACACACTCAGCCCTTAACCCCAGTGTACAGAAAGTGTCAAAACGTGTTTTTCAGCAGAAATAAACATGTTTCTGCAAGTTTGGTCAACCCCATGTAAGTTATGGGGCAGTAACATGACACTTTTCAAAACGTGTTTTTCAGCCCGAAATAAACGCGTTTTTTCAGGCAACTGAATCTCCTTGTAACAGCAAGGCTCAGAAGAACCCACACACTCAGCCCTTAACCCCAGTGTACAGAAAGTGTCAAAACGTGTTTTTCAGCAGAAATAAACATGTTTCTGCAAGTTTGGTCAACCCCATGTAAGTTATGGGGCAGTAACATGACACTTTTCAAAACGTGTTTTTCAGCCCGAAATAAACGCGTTTTTTCAGACAACTGAATCTCCTTGTAACAGCAAGGCTCACAAGAGCCCACACACTCAGCCCTTAACCCCAGTGTACAGAAAGTGTCAAAACGTGTTTTTCAGCAGAAATAAACATGTTTCTGCAAGTTTGGTCAACCCCATGTAAGTTATGGGGCAGTAACATGACACTTTTCAAAACGTGTTTTTCAGCCCGAAATAAACGCGTTTTTTCAGACAACTGAATCTCCTTGTAACAGCAAGGCTCACAAGAGCCCACACACTCAGCCCTTAACCCCAGTGTACAGAAAGTGTCAAAACGTGTTTTTCAGCAGAAATAAACATGTTTCTGCAAGTTTGGTCAACCCCATGTAAGTTAAGGGGCAGTAACATCACACTTTTCAAAACGTGTTTTTCAGCCCGAAATAAACGCGTTTTTTCAGACAACTGAATCTCCTTGTAACAGCAAGGCTCAGAAGAGCCCACACACTCAGCCCTTAACCCCAGTGTACAGAAAGTGTCAAAACGTGTTTTTCAGCAGAAATAAACATGTTTCTGCAAGTTTGGTCAACCCCATGTAAGTTATGGGGCAGTAACATGACACTTTTCAAAACGTGTTTTTCAGCCCGAAATAAACGCGTTTTTTCAGGCAACTGAATCTCCTTGTAACAGCAAGGCTCAGAAGAGCCCACACACTCAGCCCTTAACCCCAGTGTACAGAAAGTGTCAAAACGTGTTTTTCAGCAGAAATAAACATGTTTCTGCAAGTTTGGTCAACCCCATGTAAGTTATGGGGCAGTAACATCACACTTTTCAAAACGTGTTTTTCAGCCCGAAATAAACGCGTTTTTTCAGGCAACTGAATCTCCTTGTAACAGCAAGGCTCACAAGAGCCCACACACTCAGCCCTTAACCCCAGTGTACAGAAAGTGTCAAAACGTGTTTTTCAGCAGAAATAAACATGTTTCTGCAAGTTTGGTCAACCCCATGTAAGTTATGGGGCAGTAACATCACACTTTTCAAAACGTGTTTTTCAGCCCGAAATAAACGCGTTTTTTCAGGCAACTGAATCTCCTTGTAACAGCAAGGCTCAGAAGAGCCCACACACTCAGCCCTTAACCCCAGTGTACAGAAAGTGTCAAAACGTGTTTTTCAGCAGAAATAAACATGTTTCTGCAAGTTTGGTCAACCCCATGTAAGTTATGGGGCAGTAACATCACACTTTTCAAAACGTGTTTTTCAGCCCGAAATAAACGCGTTTTTTCAGGCAACTGAATCTCCTTGTAACAGCAAGGCTCACAAGAGCCCACACACTCAGCCCTTAACCCCAGTGTACAGAAAGTGTCAAAACGTGTTTTTCAGCAGATATAAACATGTTTCTGCAAGTTTGGTCAACCCCATGTAAGTTATGGGGCAGTAACATCACACTTTTCAAAACGTGTTTTTCAGGCCGAAATAAACGCGTTTTTTCAGACAACTGAATCTCCTTTTAACAGCAAGGCTCAGAAGAGCCCACACACTCAGCCCTTAACCCCAGTGTACAGAAAGTGTCAAAACGTGTTTTTCAGCAGAAATAAACATGTTTCTGCAAGTTTGGTCAACCCCATGTAAGTTATGGGGCAGTAACATGACACTTTTCAAAACGTGTTTTTCAGCCCGAAATAAACGCGTTTTTTCAGGCAACTAAATCTCCTTGTAACAGCAAGGCTCACAAGAGCCCACACACTCAGCCCTTAACCCCAGTGTACAGAAAGTGTCAAAACGTGTTTTTCAGCAGAAATAAACATGTTTCTGCAAGTTTGGTCAACCCCATGTAAGTTATGGGGCAGTAACATGACACTTTTCAAAACGTGTTTTTCAGCCCGAAATAAACGCGTTTTTTCAGGCAACTGAATCTCCTTGTAACAGCAAGGCTCACAAGAGCCCACACACTCAGCCCTTAACCCCAGTGTACAGAAAGTGTCAAAACGTGTTTTTCAGCAGAAATAAACATGTTTCTGCAAGTTTGGTCAACCCCATGTAAGTTATGGGGCAGTAACATGACACTTTTCAAAACGTGTTTTTCAGCCCGAAATAAACGCGTTTTCTCAGACAACTGAATCTCCTTGTAACATCAAGGCTCAGAAGAGCCCACACACTCAGCCCTTAACCCCAGTGTGCAGAAAGTGTCAAAACGTGTTTTTCAGCAGAAATAAACATGTTTCTGCAAGTTTGGTCAACCCCATGTAAGTTATGGGGCAGTAACATCACACTTTTCAAAACGTGTTTTTCAGCCCGAAATAAACGCGTTTTTTCAGACAACTGAATCTCCTTGTAACAGCAAGGCTCAGAAGAGCCCACACACTCAGCCCTTAACCCCAGTGTACAGAAAGTGTCAAAACGTGTTTTTCAGCAGAAATAAACATGTTTCTGCAAGTTTGGTCAACCCCATGTAAGTTATGGGGCAGTAACATGACACTTTTCAAAA
The DNA here is from genome assembly GCF_040954835.1 of Lepisosteus oculatus. NCBI lineage: Eukaryota > Metazoa > Chordata > Actinopteri > Semionotiformes > Lepisosteidae > Lepisosteus > Lepisosteus oculatus. Next base: position 26,274 of record NW_027167891.1, read on the forward strand.
CGTGTTTTTCAGCCCGAAATAAACGCGTTTTTTCAGACAACTGAATCTCCTTGTAACAGCAAGGCTCACAAGAGCCCACACACTCAGCCCTTAACCCCAGTGTACAGAAAGTGTCAAAACGTGTTTTTCAGCAGAAATAAACATGTTTCTGCAAGTTTGGTCAACCCCATGTAAGTTATGGGGCAGTAACATGACACTTTTCAAAACGTGTTTTTCAGCCCGAAATAAACGCGTTTTTTCAGACAACTGAATCTCCTTGTAACAGCAAGGCTCACAAGAGCCCACACACTCAGCCCTTAACCCCAGTGTACAGAAAGTGTCAAAACGTGTTTTTCAGCAGAAATAAACATGTTTCTGCAAGTTTGGTCAATCCCATGTAAGTTATGGGGCAGTAACATTACACTTTTCAAAACGTGTTTTTCAGCCCGAAATAAACGCGTTTTTTCAGACAACTGAATCTCCTTGTAACAGCAAGGCTCAGAAGAGCCCACACACTCAGCCCTTAACCCCAGTGTACAGAAAGTGTCAAAACGTGTTTTTCAGCAGAAATAAACATGTTTCTGCAAGTTTGGTCAACCCCATGTAAGTTATGGGGCAGTAACATGACACTTTTCAAAACGTGTTTTTCAGCCCGAAATAAACGCGTTTTTTCAGGCAACTGAATCTCCTTGTAACAGCAAGGCTCAGAAGAGCCCACACACTCAGCCCTTAACCCCAGTGTACAGAAAGTGTCAAAACGTGTTTTCAGCAGAAATAAACATGTTTCTGCAAGTTTGGTCAACCCCATGTAAGTTATGGGGCAGTAACATCACACTTTTCAAAACGTGTTTTTCAGCCCGAAATAAACGCGTTTTTTCAGGCAACTGAATCTCCTTGTAACAGAAAGGCTCACAAGAGCCCACACACTCAGCCCTTAACCCCAGTGTACAGAAAGTGTCAAAACGTGTTTTTCAGCAGAAATAAACATGTTTCTGCAAGTTTGGTCAACCCCATGTAAGTTATGGGGCAGTAACATGACACTTTTCAAAACGTGTTTTTCAGCCCGAAATAAACGCGTTTTTTCAGGCAACTGAATCTCCTTGTAACAGCAAGGCTCACAAGAGCCCACACACTCAGCCCTTAACCCCAGTGTACAGAAAGTGTCAAAACGTGTTTTTCAGCAGAAATAAACATGTTTCTGCAAGTTTGGTCAACCCCATGTAAGTTATGGGGCAGTAACATCACACTTTTCAAAACGTGTTTTTCAGGCCGAAATAAACGCGTTTTTTCAGACAACTGAATCTCCTTTTAACAGCAAGGCTCAGAAGAGCCCACACACTCAGCCCTTAACCCCAGTGTACAGGAAAGTGTCAAAACGTGTTTTTCAGCAGAAATAAACATGTTTCTGCAAGTTTGGTCAACCCCATGTAAGTTATGGGGCAGTAACATGACACTTTTCAAAACGTGTTTTTCAGCCCGAAATAAACGCGTTTTTTCAGGCAACTGAATCTCCTTGTAACAGCAAGGCTCAGAAGAACCCACACACTCAGCCCTTAACCCCAGTGTACAGAAAGTGTCAAAACGTGTTTTTCAGCAGAAATAAACATGTTTCTGCAAGTTTGGTCAACCCCATGTAAGTTATGGGGCAGTAACATGACACTTTTCAAAACGTGTTTTTCAGCCCGAAATAACGCGTTTTTCAGACAACTGAATCTCCTTGTAACAGCAAGGCTCACAAGAGCCCACACACTCAGCCCTTAACCCCAGTGTACAGAAAGTGTCAAAACGTGTTTTTCAGCAGAAATAAACATGTTTCTGCAAGTTTGGTCAACCCCATGTAAGTTATGGGGCAGTAACATGACACTTTTCAAAACGTGTTTTTCAGCCCGAAATAAACGCGTTTTTTCAGACAACTGAATCTCCTTGTAACAGCAAGGCTCACAAGAGCCCACACACTCAGCCCTTAACCCCAGTGTACAGAAAGTGTCAAAAACGTGTTTTTCAGCAGAAATAAACATGTTTCTGCAAGTTTGGTCAACCCCATGTAAGTTAAGGGGCAGTAACATCACACTTTTCAAAACGTGTTTTTCAGCCCGAAATAAACGCGTTTTTTTCAGACAACTGAATCTCCTTGTAACAGCAAGGCTCAGAAGAGCCCACACACTCAGCCCTTAACCCCAGTGTACAGAAAGTGTCAAAACGTGTTTTTCAGCAGAAATAAACATGTTTCTGCAAGTTGGTCAACCCCATGTAAGTTATGGGGCAGTAACATGACACTTTTCAAAACGTGTTTTTTCAGCCCGAAATAAACGCGTTTTTTCAGGCAACTGAATCTCCTTGTAACAGCAAGGCTCAGAAGAGCCCACACACTCAGCCCTTAACCCCAGTGTACAGAAAGTGTCAAAACGTGTTTTTCAGCAGAAATAAACATGTTTCTGCAAGTTTGGTCAACCCCATGTAAGTTATGGGGCAGTAACATCACACTTTTCAAAACGTGTTTTTCAGCCCGAAATAAACGCGTTTTTTCAGGCAACTGAATCTCCTTGTAACAGCAAGGCTCACAAGAGCCCACACACTCAGCCCTTAACCCCAGTGTACAGAAAGTGTCAAACGTGTTTTTCAGCAGAAATAAACATGTTTCTGCAAGTTTGGTCAACCCCATGTAAGTTATGGGGCAGTAACATCACACTTTTCAAAACGTGTTTTTCAGCCCGAAATAAACGCGTTTTTTCAGGCAACTGAATCTCCTTGTAACAGCAAGGCTCAGAAGAGCCCACACACTCAGCCCTTAACCCCAGTGTACAGAAAGTGTCAAAACGTGTTTTTCAGCAGAAATAAACATGTTTCTGCAAGTTTGGTCAACCCCATGTAAGTTATGGGGCAGTAACATCACACTTTTCAAAACGTGTTTTTCAGCCCGAAATAAACGCGTTTTTTCAGGCAACTGAATCTCCTTGTAACAGCAAGGCTCACAAGAGCCCACACACTCAGCCCTTAACCCCAGTGTACAGAAAGTGTCAAAACGTGTTTTTCAGCAGAAATAAACATGTTTCTGCAAGTTTGGTCAACCCCATGTAAGTTATGGGGCAGTAACATGACACTTTTCAAAACGTGTTTTTCAGCCCGAAATAAACGCGTTTTTTCAGGCAACTGAATCTCCTTGTAACAGCAAGGCTCACAAGAGCCCACACACTCAGCCCTTAACCCCAGTGTACAGAAAGTGTCAAAACGTGTTTTTCAGCAGATATAAACATGTTTCTGCAAGTTTGGTCAACCCCATGTAAGTTATGGGGCAGTAACATCACACTTTTCAAAACGTGTTTTTCAGGCCGAAATAAACGCGTTTTTTCAGACAACTGAATCTCCTTTTAACAGCAAGGCTCAGAAGAGCCCACACACTCAGCCCTTAACCCCAGTGTACAGAAAGTGTCAAAACGTGTTTTTCAGCAGAAATAAACATGTTTCTGCAAGTTTGGTCAACCCCATGTAAGTTATGGGGCAGTAACATGACACTTTTCAAAACGTGTTTTTCAGCCCGAAATAAACGCGTTTTTTCAGGCAACTGAATCTCCTTGTAACAGCAAGGCTCAGAAGAGCCCACACACTCAGCCCTTAACCCCAGTGTACAGAAAGTGTCAAAACGTGTTTTTCAGCAGAAATAAACATGTTTCTGCAAGTTTGGTCAACCCCATGTAAGTTATGGGGCAGTAACATCACACTTTTCAAAACGTGTTTTTCAGCCCGAAATAAACGCGTTTTTTCATGCAACTGAATCTCCTTGTAACAGCAAGGCTCAGAAGAGCCCACACACTCAGCCCTTAACCCCAGTTTACAGAAAGTGTCAAAACGTGTTTTTCAGCAGAAATAAACATGTTTCTGCAAGTTTGGTCAACCCCATGTAAGTTATGGGGCAGTAACATCACACTTTTCAAAACGTGTTTTTCAGCCCGAAATAAACGCGTTTTTTCAGGCAACTGAATCTCCTTGTAACAGCAAGGCTCAGAAGAGCCCACACACTCAGCCCTTAACCCCAGTGTACAGAAAGTGTCAAAACGTGTTTTTCAGCAGAAATAAACATGTTTCTGCAAGTTTGGTCAACCCCATGTAAGTTATGGGGCAGTAACATCACACTTTTCAAAACGTGTTTTTCAGCCCGAAATAAACGCGTTTTTTCAGGCAACTGAATCTCCTTGTAACAGCAAGGCTCACAAGAGCCCACACACTCAGCCCTTAACCCCAGTGTACAGAAAGTGTCAAAACGTGTTTTTCAGCAGAAATAAACATGTTTCTGCAAGTTTGGTCAACCCCATGTAAGTTATGGGGCAGTAACATGACACTTTTCAAAACGTGTTTTTCAGCCCGAAATAAACGCGTTTTTTCAGGCAACTAAATCTCCTTGTAACAGCAAGGCTCACAAGAGCCCACACACTCAGCCCTTAACCCCAGTGTACAGAAAGTGTCAAAACGTGTTTTTCAGCAGAAATAAACATGTTTCTGCAAGTTTGGTCAACCCCATGTAAGTTATGGGGCAGTAACATGACACTTTTCAAAACGTGTTTTTCAGCCCGAAATAAACGCGTTTTTTCAGGCAACTGAATCTCCTTGTAACAGCAAGGCTCACAAGAGCCCACACACTCAGCCCTTAACCCCAGTGTACAGAAAGTGTCAAAACGTGTTTTTCAGCAGAAATAAACATGTTTCTGCAAGTTTGGTCAACCCCATGTAAGTTATGGGGCAGTAACATGACACTTTTCAAAACGTGTTTTTCAGCCCGAAATAAACGCGTTTTCTCAGACAACTGAATCTCCTTGTAACATCAAGGCTCAGAAGAGCCCACACACTCAGCCCTTAACCCCAGTGTACAGAAAGTGTCAAAACGTGTTTTTCAGCAGAAATAAACATGTTTCTGCAAGTTTGGTCAACCCCATGTAAGTTATGGGGCAGTAACATCACACTTTTCAAAACGTGTTTTTCAGCCCGAAATAAACGCGTTTTTTCAGACAACTGAATCTCCTTGTAACAGCAAGGCTCAGAAGAGCCCACACACTCAGCCCTTAACCCCAGTGTACAGAAAGTGTCAAAACGTGTTTTTCAGCAGAAATAAACATGTTTCTGCAAGTTTGGTCAACCCCATGTAAGTTATGGGGCAGTAACATGACACTTTTCAAAACGTGTTTTTCAGCCCGAAATAAACGCGTTTTTTCAGACAACTGAATCTCCTTGTAACAGCAAGGCTCACAAGAGCCCACACACTCAGCCCTTAACCCCAGTGTACAGAAAGTGTCAAAACGTGTTTTTCAGCAGAAATAAACATGTTTCTGCAAGTTTGGTCAACCCCATGTAAGTTATGGGGCAGTAACATGACACTTTTCAAAACGTGTTTTTCAGCCCGAAATAAACGCGTTTTTTCAGACAACTGAATCTCCTTGTAACAGCAAGGCTCACAAGAGCCCACACACTCAGCCCTTAACCCCAGTGTACAGAAAGTGTCAAAACGTGTTTTTCAGCAGAAATAAACATGTTTCTGCAAGTTTGGTCAATCCCATGTAAGTTATGGGGCAGTAACATTACACTTTTCAAAACGTGTTTTTCAGCCCGAAATAAACGCGTTTTTTCAGACAACTGAATCTCCTTGTAACAGCAAGGCTCAGAAGAGCCCACACACTCAGCCCTTAACCCCAGTGTACAGAAAGTGTCAAAACGTGTTTTTCAGCAGAAATAAACATGTTTCTGCAAGTTTGGTCAACCCCATGTAAGTTATGGGGCAGTAACATCACACTTTTCAAAACGTGTTTTTCAGCCCGAAATAAACGCGTTTTTTCAGGCAACTGAATCTCCTTGTAACAGCAAGGCTCAGAAGAGCCCACACACTCAGCCCTTAACCCCAGTGTACAGAAAGTGTCAAAACGTGTTTTTCAGCAGAAATAAACATGTTTCTGCAAGTTTGGTCAACCCCATGTAAGTTATGGGGCAGTAACATCACACTTTTCAAAACGTGTTTTTCAGCCCGAAATAAACGCGTTTTTTCAGGCAACTGAATCTCCTTGTAACAGCAAGGCTCACAAGAGCCCACACACTCAGCCCTTAACCCCAGTGTACAGAAAGTGTCAAAACGTGTTTTTCAGCAGAAATAAACATGTTTCTGCAAGTTTGGTCAACCCCATGTAAGTTATGGGGCAGTAACATCACACTTTTCAAAACGTGTTTTTCAGCCCGAAATAAACGCGTTTTTTCAGGCAACTGAATCTCCTTGTAACAGCAAGGCTCAGAAGAGCCCACACACTCAGCCCTTAACCCCAGTGTACAGAAAGTGTCAAAACGTGTTTTTCAGCAGAAATAAACATGTTTCTGCAAGTTTGGTCAACCCCATGTAAGTTATGGGGCAGTAACATCACACTTTTCAAAACGTGTTTTTCAGCCCGAAATAAACGCGTTTTTTCAGGCAACTGAATCTCCTTGTAACAGCAAGGCTCACAAGAGCCCACACACTCAGCCCTTAACCCCAGTGTACAGAAAGTGTCAAAACGTGTTTTTCAGCAGAAATAAACATGTTTCTGCAAGTTTGGTCAACCCCATGTAAGTTATGGGGCAGTAACATCACACTTTTCAAAACGTGTTTTTCAGCCCGAAATAAACGCGTTTTTTCAGGCAACTGAATCTCCTTGTAACAGCAAGGCTCACAAGAGCCCACACACTCAGCCCTTAACCCCAGTGTACAGAAAGTGTCAAAACGTGTTTTTCAGCAGAAATAAACATGTTTCTGCAAGTTTGGTCAACCCCATGTAAGTTATGGGGCAGTAACATCACACTTTTCAAAACGTGTTTTTCAGGCCGAAATAAACGCGTTTTTTCAGACAACTGAATCTCCTTTTAACAGCAAGGCTCAGAAGAGCCCACACACTCAGCCCTTAACCCCAGTGTACAGAAAGTGTCAAAACGTGTTTTTCAGCAGAAATAAACATGTTTCTGCAAGTTTGGTCAACCCCATGTAAGTTATGGGGCAGTAACATGACACTTTTCAAAACGTGTTTTTCAGCCCGAAATAAACGCGTTTTTTCAGGCAACTGAATCTCCTTGTAACAGCAAGGCTCAGAAGAGCCCACACACTCAGCCCTTAACCCCAGTGTACAGAAAGTGTCAAAACGTGTTTTTCAGCAGAAATAAACATGTTTCTGCAAGTTTGGTCAACCCCATGTAAGTTATGGGGCAGTAACATGACACTTTTCAAAACGTGTTTTTCAGCCCGAAATAAACGCGTTTTTTCAGACAACTGAATCTCCTTGTAACAGCAAGGCTCACAAGAGCCCACACACTCAGCCCTTAACCCCAGTGTACAGAAAGTGTCAAAACGTGTTTTTCAGCAGAAATAAACATGTTTCTGCAAGTTTGGTCAACCCCATGTAAGTTATGGGGCAGTAACATGACACTTTTCAAAACGTGTTTTTCAGCCCGAAATAAACGCGTTTTTTCAGACAACTGAATCTCCTTGTAACAGCAAGGCTCACAAGAGCCCACACACTCAGCCCTTAACCCCAGTGTACAGAAAGTGTCAAAACGTGTTTTTCAGCAGAAATAAACATGTTTCTGCAAGTTTGGTCAACCCCATGTAAGTTAAGGGGCAGTAACATCACACTTTTCAAAACGTGTTTTTCAGCCCGAAATAAACGCGTTTTTTCAGACAACTGAATCTCCTTGTAACAGCAAGGCTCAGAAGAGCCCACACACTCAGCCCTTAACCCCAGTGTACAGAAAGTGTCAAAACGTGTTTTTCAGCAGAAATAAACATGTTTCTGCAAGTTTGGTCAACCCCATGTAAGTTATGGGGCAGTAACATGACACTTTTCAAAACGTGTTTTTCAGCCCGAAATAAACGCGTTTTTTCAGGCAACTGAATCTCCTTGTAACAGCAAGGCTCAGAAGAGCCCACACACTCAGCCCTTAACCCCAGTGTACAGAAAGTGTCAAAACGTGTTTTTCAGCAGAAATAAACATGTTTCTGCAAGTTTGGTCAACCCCATGTAAGTTATGGGGCAGTAACATCACACTTTTCAAAACGTGTTTTTCAGCCCGAAATAAACGCGTTTTTTCAGGCAACTGAATCTCCTTGTAACAGCAAGGCTCACAAGAGCCCACACACTCAGCCCTTAACCCCAGTGTACAGAAAGTGTCAAAACGTGTTTTTCAGCAGAAATAAACATGTTTCTGCAAGTTTGGTCAACCCCATGTAAGTTATGGGGCAGTAACATCACACTTTTCAAAACGTGTTTTTCAGCCCGAAAATAAACGCGTTTTTTCAGGCAACTGAATCTCCTTGTAACAGCAAGGCTCAGAAGAGCCCACACACTCAGCCCTTAACCCCAGTGTACAGAAAGTGTCAAAACGTGTTTTTCAGCAGAAATAAACATGTTTCTGCAAGTTTGGTCAACCCCATGTAAGTTATGGGGCAGTAACATCACACTTTTCAAAACGTGTTTTTCAGCCCGAAATAAACGCGTTTTTTCAGGCAACTGAATCTCCTTGTAACAGCAAGGCTCACAAGAGCCCACACACTCAGCCCTTAACCCCAGTGTACAGAAAGTGTCAAAACGTGTTTTTCAGCAGAAATAAACATGTTTCTGCAAGTTTGGTCAACCCCATGTAAGTTATGGGGCAGTAACATGACACTTTTCAAAACGTGTTTTTCAGCCCGAAATAAACGCGTTTTTTCAGGCAACTGAATCTCCTTGTAACAGCAAGGCTCACAAGAGCCCACACACTCAGCCCTTAACCCCAGTGTACAGAAAGTGTCAAAACGTGTTTTTCAGCAGAAATAAACATGTTTCTGCAAGTTTGGTCAACCCCATGTAAGTTATGGGGCAGTAACATCACACTTTTCAAAACGTGTTTTTCAGGCCGAAATAAACGCGTTTTTTCAGACAACTGAATCTCCTTTTAACAGCAAGGCTCAGAAGAACCCACACACTCAGCCCTTAACCCCAGTGTACAGAAAGTGTCAAAACGTGTTTTTCAGCAGAAATAAACATGTTTCTGCAAGTTTGGTCAACCCCATGTAAGTTATGGGGCAGTAACATGACACTTTTCAAAACGTGTTTTTCAGCCCGAAATAAACGCGTTTTTTCAGACAACTGAATCTCCTTGTAACAGCAAGGCTCACAAGAGCCCACACACTCAGCCCTTAACCCCAGTGTACAGAAAGTGTCAAAACGTGTTTTTCAGCAGAAATAAACATGTTTCTGCAAGTTTGGTCAACCCCATGTAAGTTATGGGGCAGTAACATGACACTTTTCAAAACGTGTTTTTCAGCCCGAAATAAACGCGTTTTTTCAGACAACTGAATCTCCTTGTAACAGCAAGGCTCACAAGAGCCCACACACTCAGCCCTTAACCCCAGTGTACAGAAAGTGTCAAAACGTGTTTTTCAGCAGAAATAAACATGTTTCTGCAAGTTTGGTCAACCCCATGTAAGTTAAGGGGCAGTAACATCACACTTTTCAAAACGTGTTTTTCAGCCCGAAATAAACGCGTTTTTTCAGACAACTGAATCTCCTTGTAACAGCAAGGCTCAGAAGAGCCCACACACTCAGCCCTTAACCCCAGTGTACAGAAAGTGTCAAAACGTGTTTTTCAGCAGAAATAAACATGTTTCTGCAAGTTTGGTCAACCCCATGTAAGTTATGGGGCAGTAACATCACACTTTTCAAAACGTGTTTTTCAGCCCGAAATAAACGCGTTTTTTCAGGCAACTGAATCTCCTTGTAACAGCAAGGCTCAGAAGAGCCCACACACTCAGCCCTTAACCCCAGTGTACAGAAAGTGTCAAAACGTGTTTTTCAGCAGAAATAAACATGTTTCTGCAAGTTTGGTCAACCCCATGTAAGTTATGGGGCAGTAACATCACACTTTTCAAAACGTGTTTTTCAGCCCGAAATAAACGCGTTTTTTCAGGCAACTGAATCTCCTTGTAACAGCAAGGCTCACAAGAGCCCACACACTCAGCCCTTAACCCCAGTGTACAGAAAGTGTCAAAACGTGTTTTTCAGCAGAAATAAACATGTTTCTGCAAGTTTGGTCAACCCCATGTAAGTTATGGGGCAGTAACATCACACTTTTCAAAACGTGTTTTTCAGCCCGAAATAAACGCGTTTTTTCAGGCAACTGAATCTCCTTGTAACAGCAAGGCTCAGAAGAGCCCACACACTCAGCCCTTAACCCCAGTGTACAGAAAGTGTCAAAACGTGTTTTTCAGCAGAAATAAACATGTTTCTGCAAGTTTGGTCAACCCCATGTAAGTTATGGGGCAGTAACATGACACTTTTCAAAACGTGTTTTTCAGCCCGAAATAAACGCGTTTTTTCAGGCAACTGAATCTCCTTGTAACAGCAAGGCTCACAAGAGCCCACACACTCAGCCCTTAACCCCAGTGTACAGAAAGTGTCAAAACGTGTTTTTCAGCAGATATAAACATGTTTCTGCAAGTTTGGTCAACCCCATGTAAGTTATGGGGCAGTAACATCACACTTTTCAAAACGTGTTTTTCAGGCCGAAATAAACGCGTTTTTTCAGACAACTGAATCTCCTTTTAACAGCAAGGCTCAGAAGAGCCCACACACTCAGCCCTTAACCCCAGTGTACAGAAAGTGTCAAAACGTGTTTTTCAGCAGAAATAAACATGTTTCTGCAAGTTTGGTCAACCCCATGTAAGTTATGGGGCAGTAACATGACACTTTTCAAAACGTGTTTTTCAGCCCGAAATAAACGCGTTTTTTCAGGCAACTGAATCTCCTTGTAACAGCAAGGCTCAGAAGAGCCCACACACTCAGCCCTTAACCCCAGTGTACAGAAAGTGTCAAAACGTGTTTTTCAGCAGAAATAAACATGTTTCTGCAAGTTTGGTCAACCCCATGTAAGTTATGGGGCAGTAACATCACACTTTTCAAAACGTGTTTTTCAGCCCGAAATAAACGCGTTTTTTCATGCAACTGAATCTCCTTGTAACAGCAAGGCTCAGAAGAGCCCACACACTCAGCCCTTAACCCCAGTTTACAGAAAGTGTCAAAACGTGTTTTTCAGCAGAAATAAACATGTTTCTGCAAGTTTGGTCAACCCCATGTAAGTTATGGGGCAGTAACATCACACTTTTCAAAACGTGTTTTTCAGCCCGAAATAAACGCGTTTTTTCAGGCAACTGAATCTCCTTGTAACAGCAAGGCTCAGAAGAGCCCACACACTCAGCCCTTAACCCCAGTGTACAGAAAGTGTCAAAACGTGTTTTTCAGCAGAAATAAACATGTTTCTGCAAGTTTGGTCAACCCCATGTAAGTTAAGGGGCAGTAACATCACACTTTTCAAAACGTGTTTTTCAGCCCGAAATAAACGCGTTTTTTCAGACAACTGAATCTCCTTGTAACAGCAAGGCTCAGAAGAGCCCACACACTCAGCCCTTAACCCCAGTGTACAGAAAGTGTCAAAACGTGTTTTTCAGCAGAAATAAACATGTTTCTGCAAGTTTGGTCAACCCCATGTAAGTTATGGGGCAGTAACATGACACTTTTCAAAACGTGTTTTTCAGCCCGAAATAAACGCGTTTTTTCAGGCAACTAAATCTCCTTGTAACAGCAAGGCTCACAAGAGCCCACACACTCAGCCCTTAACCCCAGTGTACAGAAAGTGTCAAAACGTGTTTTTCAGCAGAAATAAACATGTTTCTGCAAGTTTGGTCAACCCCATGTAAGTTATGGGGCAGTAACATGACACTTTTCAAAACGTGTTTTTCAGCCCGAAATAAACGCGTTTTTTCAGGCAACTGAATCTCCTTGTAACAGCAAGGCTCACAAGAGCCCACACACTCAGCCCTTAACCCCAGTGTACAGAAAGTGTCAAAACGTGTTTTTCAGCAGAAATAAACATGTTTCTGCAAGTTTGGTCAACCCCATGTAAGTTATGGGGCAGTAACATGACACTTTTCAAAACGTGTTTTTCAGCCCGAAATAAACGCGTTTTCTCAGACAACTGAATCTCCTTGTAACATCAAGGCTCAGAAGAGCCCACACACTCAGCCCTTAACCCCAGTGTACAGAAAGTGTCAAAACGTGTTTTTCAGCAGAAATAAACATGTTTCTGCAAGTTTGGTCAACCCCATGTAAGTTATGGGGCAGTAACATCACACTTTTCAAAACGTGTTTTTCAGCCCGAAATAAACGCGTTTTTTCAGACAACTGAATCTCCTTGTAACAGCAAGGCTCAGAAGAGCCCACACACTCAGCCCTTAACCCCAGTGTACAGAAAGTGTCAAAACGTGTTTTTCAGCAGAAATAAACATGTTTCTGCAAGTTTGGTCAACCCCATGTAAGTTATGGGGCAGTAACATGACACTTTTCAAAACGTGTTTTTCAGCCCGAAATAAACGCGTTTTTTCAGACAACTGAATCTCCTTGTAACAGCAAGGCTCACAAGAGCCCACACACTCAGCCCTTAACCCCAGTGTACAGAAAGTGTCAAAACGTGTTTTTCAGCAGAAATAAACATGTTTCTGCAAGTTTGGTCAACCCCATGTAAGTTATGGGGCAGTAACATGACACTTTTCAAAACGTGTTTTTCAGCCCGAAATAAACGCGTTTTTTCAGACAACTGAATCTCCTTGTAACAGCAAGGCTCACAAGAGCCCACACACTCAGCCCTTAACCCCAGTGTACAGAAAGTGTCAAAACGTGTTTTTCAGCAGAAATAAACATGTTTCTGCAAGTTTGGTCAATCCCATGTAAGTTATGGGGCAGTAACATTACACTTTTCAAAACGTGTTTTTCAGCCCGAAATAAACGCGTTTTTTCAGACAACTGAATCTCCTTGTAACAGCAAGGCTCAGAAGAGCCCACACACTCAGCCCTTAACCCCAGTGTACAGAAAGTGTCAAAACGTGTTTTTCAGCAGAAATAAACATGTTTCTGCAAGTTTGGTCAACCCCATGTAAGTTATGGGGCAGTAACATCACACTTTTCAAAACGTGTTTTTCAGCCCGAAATAAACGCGTTTTTTCAGGCAACTGAATCTCCTTGTAACAGCAAGGCTCAGAAGAGCCCACACACTCAGCCCTTAACCCCAGTGTACAGAAAGTGTCAAAACGTGTTTTTCAGCAGAAATAAACATGTTTCTGCAAGTTTGGTCAACCCCATGTAAGTTATGGGGCAGTAACATCACACTTTTCAAAACGTGTTTTTCAGCCCGAAATAAACGCGTTTTTTCAGGCAACTGAATCTCCTTGTAACAGCAAGGCTCACAAGAGCCCACACACTCAGCCCTTAACCCCAGTGTACAGAAAGTGTCAAAACGTGTTTTTCAGCAGAAATAAACATGTTTCTGCAAGTTTGGTCAACCCCATGTAAGTTATGGGGCAGTAACATCACACTTTTCAAAACGTGTTTTTCAGCCCGAAATAAACGCGTTTTTTCAGGCAACTGAATCTCCTTGTAACAGCAAGGCTCAGAAGAGCCCACACACTCAGCCCTTAACCCCAGTGTACAGAAAGTGTCAAAACGTGTTTTTCAGCAGAAATAAACATGTTTCTGCAAGTTTGGTCAACCCCATGTAAGTTATGGGGCAGTAACATCACACTTTTCAAAACGTGTTTTTCAGCCCGAAATAAACGCGTTTTTTCAGGCAACTGAATCTCCTTGTAACAGCAAGGCTCACAAGAGCCCACACACTCAGCCCTTAACCCCAGTGTACAGAAAGTGTCAAAACGTGTTTTTCAGCAGAAATAAACATGTTTCTGCAAGTTTGGTCAACCCCATGTAAGTTATGGGGCAGTAACATCACACTTTTCAAAACGTGTTTTTCAGCCCGAAATAAACGCGTTTTTTCAGGCAACTGAATCTCCTTGTAACAGCAAGGCTCACAAGAGCCCACACACTCAGCCCTTAACCCCAGTGTACAGAAAGTGTCAAAACGTGTTTTTCAGCAGAAATAAACATGTTTCTGCAAGTTTGGTCAACCCCATGTAAGTTATGGGGCAGTAACATCACACTTTTCAAAACGTGTTTTTCAGGCCGAAATAAACGCGTTTTTTCAGACAACTGAATCTCCTTTTAACAGCAAGGCTCAGAAGAGCCCACACACTCAGCCCTTAACCCCAGTGTACAGAAAGTGTCAAAACGTGTTTTTCAGCAGAAATAAACATGTTTCTGCAAGTTTGGTCAACCCCATGTAAGTTATGGGGCAGTAACATGACACTTTTCAAAACGTGTTTTTCAGCCCGAAATAAACGCGTTTTTTCAGGCAACTGAATCTCCTTGTAACAGCAAGGCTCAGAAGAGCCCACACACTCAGCCCTTAACCCCAGTGTACAGAAAGTGTCAAAACGTGTTTTTCAGCAGAAATAAACATGTTTCTGCAAGTTTGGTCAACCCCATGTAAGTTATGGGGCAGTAACATGACACTTTTCAAAACGTGTTTTTCAGCCCGAAATAAACGCGTTTTTTCAGACAACTGAATCTCCTTGTAACAGCAAGGCTCACAAGAGCCCACACACTCAGCCCTTAACCCCAGTGTACAGAAAGTGTCAAAACGTGTTTTTCAGCAGAAATAAACATGTTTCTGCAAGTTTGGTCAACCCCATGTAAGTTATGGGGCAGTAACATGACACTTTTCAAAACGTGTTTTTCAGCCCGAAATAAACGCGTTTTTTCAGACAACTGAATCTCCTTGTAACAGCAAGGCTCACAAGAGCCCACACACTCAGCCCTTAACCCCAGTGTACAGAAAGTGTCAAAACGTGTTTTTCAGCAGAAATAAACATGTTTCTGCAAGTTTGGTCAACCCCATGTAAGTTAAGGGGCAGTAACATCACACTTTTCAAAACGTGTTTTTCAGCCCGAAATAAACGCGTTTTTTCAGACAACTGAATCTCCTTGTAACAGCAAGGCTCAGAAGAGCCCACACACTCAGCCCTTAACCCCAGTGTACAGAAAGTGTCAAAACGTGTTTTTCAGCAGAAATAAACATGTTTCTGCAAGTTTGGTCAACCCCATGTAAGTTATGGGGCAGTAACATGACACTTTTCAAAACGTGTTTTTCAGCCCGAAATAAACGCGTTTTTTCAGGCAACTGAATCTCCTTGTAACAGCAAGGCTCAGAAGAGCCCACACACTCAGCCCTTAACCCCAGTGTACAGAAAGTGTCAAAACGTGTTTTTCAGCAGAAATAAACATGTTTCTGCAAGTTTGGTCAACCCCATGTAAGTTATGGGGCAGTAACATCACACTTTTCAAAACGTGTTTTTCAGCCCGAAATAAACGCGTTTTTTCAGGCAACTGAATCTCCTTGTAACAGCAAGGCTCACAAGAGCCCACACACTCAGCCCTTAACCCCAGTGTACAGAAAGTGTCAAAACGTGTTTTTCAGCAGAAATAAACATGTTTCTGCAAGTTTGGTCAACCCCATGTAAGTTATGGGGCAGTAACATCACACTTTTCAAAACGTGTTTTTCAGCCCGAAATAAACGCGTTTTTTCAGGCAACTGAATCTCCTTGTAACAGCAAGGCTCAGAAGAGCCCACACACTCAGCCCTTAACCCCAGTGTACAGAAAGTGTCAAAACGTGTTTTTCAGCAGAAATAAACATGTTTCTGCAAGTTTGGTCAACCCCATGTAAGTTATGGGGCAGTAACATCACACTTTTCAAAACGTGTTTTTCAGCCCGAAATAAACGCGTTTTTTCAGGCAACTGAATCTCCTTGTAACAGCAAGGCTCACAAGAGCCCACACACTCAGCCCTTAACCCCAGTGTACAGAAAGTGTCAAAACGTGTTTTTCAGCAGAAATAAACATGTTTCTGCAAGTTTGGTCAACCCCATGTAAGTTATGGGGCAGTAACATGACACTTTTCAAAACGTGTTTTTCAGCCCGAAATAAACGCGTTTTTTCAGGCAACTGAATCTCCTTGTAACAGCAAGGCTCACAAGAGCCCACACACTCAGCCCTTAACCCCAGTGTACAGAAAGTGTCAAAACGTGTTTTTCAGCAGAAATAAACATGTTTCTGCAAGTTTGGTCAACCCCATGTAAGTTATGGGGCAGTAACATCACACTTTTCAAAACGTGTTTTTCAGGCCGAAATAAACGCGTTTTTTCAGACAACTGAATCTCCTTTTAACAGCAAGGCTCAGAAGAACCCACACACTCAGCCCTTAACCCCAGTGTACAGAAAGTGTCAAAACGTGTTTTTCAGCAGAAATAAACATGTTTCTGCAAGTTTGGTCAACCCCATGTAAGTTATGGGGCAGTAACATGACACTTTTCAAAACGTGTTTTTCAGCCCGAAATAAACGCGTTTTTTCAGACAACTGAATCTCCTTGTAACAGCAAGGCTCACAAGAGCCCACACACTCAGCCCTTAACCCCAGTGTACAGAAAGTGTCAAAACGTGTTTTTCAGCAGAAATAAACATGTTTCTGCAAGTTTGGTCAACCCCATGTAAGTTATGGGGCAGTAACATGACACTTTTCAAAACGTGTTTTTCAGCCCGAAATAAACGCGTTTTTTCAGACAACTGAATCTCCTTGTAACAGCAAGGCTCACAAGAGCCCACACACTCAGCCCTTAACCCCAGTGTACAGAAAGTGTCAAAACGTGTTTTTCAGCAGAAATAAACATGTTTCTGCAAGTTTGGTCAACCCCATGTAAGTTAAGGGGCAGTAACATCACACTTTTCAAAACGTGTTTTTCAGCCCGAAATAAACGCGTTTTTTCAGACAACTGAATCTCCTTGTAACAGCAAGGCTCAGAAGAGCCCACACACTCAGCCCTTAACCCCAGTGTACAGAAAGTGTCAAAACGTGTTTTTCAGCAGAAATAAACATGTTTCTGCAAGTTTGGTCAACCCCATGTAAGTTATGGGGCAGTAACATGACACTTTTCAAAACGTGTTTTTCAGCCCGAAATAAACGCGTTTTTTCAGGCAACTGAATCTCCTTGTAACAGCAAGGCTCAGAAGAGCCCACACACTCAGCCCTTAACCCCAGTGTACAGAAAGTGTCAAAACGTGTTTTTCAGCAGAAATAAACATGTTTCTGCAAGTTTGGTCAACCCCATGTAAGTTATGGGGCAGTAACATCACACTTTTCAAAACGTGTTTTTCAGCCCGAAATAAACGCGTTTTTTCAGGCAACTGAATCTCCTTGTAACAGCAAGGCTCACAAGAGCCCACACACTCAGCCCTTAACCCCAGTGTACAGAAAGTGTCAAAACGTGTTTTTCAGCAGAAATAAACATGTTTCTGCAAGTTTGGTCAACCCCATGTAAGTTATGGGGCAGTAACATCACACTTTTCAAAACGTGTTTTTCAGCCCGAAATAAACGCGTTTTTTCAGGCAACTGAATCTCCTTGTAACAGCAAGGCTCAGAAGAGCCCACACACTCAGCCCTTAACCCCAGTGTACAGAAAGTGTCAAAACGTGTTTTTCAGCAGAAATAAACATGTTTCTGCAAGTTTGGTCAACCCCATGTAAGTTATGGGGCAGTAACATGACACTTTTCAAAACGTGTTTTTCAGCCCGAAATAAACGCGTTTTTTCAGGCAACTGAATCTCCTTGTAACAGCAAGGCTCACAAGAGCCCACACACTCAGCCCTTAACCCCAGTGTACAGAAAGTGTCAAAACGTGTTTTTCAGCAGATATAAACATGTTTCTGCAAGTTTGGTCAACCCCATGTAAGTTATGGGGCAGTAACATCACACTTTTCAAAACGTGTTTTTCAGGCCGAAATAAACGCGTTTTTTCAGACAACTGAATCTCCTTTTAACAGCAAGGCTCAGAAGAGCCCACACACTCAGCCCTTAACCCCAGTGTACAGAAAGTGTCAAAACGTGTTTTTCAGCCCGAAATAAACGCGTTTTTTCAGACAACTGAATCTCCTTGTAACAGCAAGGCTCAGAAGAGCCCACACACTCAGCCCTTAACCCCAGTGTACAGAAAGTGTCAAAACGTGTTTTTCAGCAGAAATAAACATGTTTCTGCAAGTTTGGTCAACCCCATGTAAGTTATGGGGCAGTAACATGACACTTTTCAAAACGTGTTTTTCAGCCCGAAATAAACGCGTTTTTTCAGACAACTGAATCTCCTTGTAACAGCAAGGCTCACAAGAGCCCACACACTCAGCCCTTAACCCCAGTGTACAGAAAGTGTCAAAACGTGTTTTTCAGCAGAAATAAACATGTTTCTGCAAGTTTGGTCAACCCCATGTAAGTTATGGGGCAGTAACATGACACTTTTCAAAACGTGTTTTTCAGCCCGAAATAAACGCGTTTTTTCAGACAACTGAATCTCCTTGTAACAGCAAGGCTCACAAGAGCCCACACACTCAGCCCTTAACCCCAGTGTACAGAAAGTGTCAAAACGTGTTTTTCAGCAGAAATAAACATGTTTCTGCAAGTTTGGTCAATCCCATGTAAGTTATGGGGCAGTAACATTACACTTTTCAAAACGTGTTTTTCAGCCCGAAATAAACGCGTTTTTTCAGACAACTGAATCTCCTTGTAACAGCAAGGCTCAGAAGAGCCCACACACTCAGCCCTTAACCCCAGTGTACAGAAAGTGTCAAAACGTGTTTTTCAGCAGAAATAAACATGTTTCTGCAAGTTTGGTCAACCCCATGTAAGTTATGGGGCAGTAACATCACACTTTTCAAAACGTGTTTTTCAGCCCGAAATAAACGCGTTTTTTCAGGCAACTGAATCTCCTTGTAACAGCAAGGCTCAGAAGAGCCCACACACTCAGCCCTTAACCCCAGTGTACAGAAAGTGTCAAAACGTGTTTTTCAGCAGAAATAAACATGTTTCTGCAAGTTTGGTCAACCCCATGTAAGTTATGGGGCAGTAACATCACACTTTTCAAAACGTGTTTTTCAGCCCGAAATAAACGCGTTTTTTCAGGCAACTGAATCTCCTTGTAACAGCAAGGCTCACAAGAGCCCACACACTCAGCCCTTAACCCCAGTGTACAGAAAGTGTCAAAACGTGTTTTTCAGCAGAAATAAACATGTTTCTGCAAGTTTGGTCAACCCCATGTAAGTTATGGGGCAGTAACATCACACTTTTCAAAACGTGTTTTTCAGCCCGAAATAAACGCGTTTTTTCAGGCAACTGAATCTCCTTGTAACAGCAAGGCTCAGAAGAGCCCACACACTCAGCCCTTAACCCCAGTGTACAGAAAGTGTCAAAACGTGTTTTTCAGCAGAAATAAACATGTTTCTGCAAGTTTGGTCAACCCCATGTAAGTTATGGGGCAGTAACATCACACTTTTCAAAACGTGTTTTTCAGCCCGAAATAAACGCGTTTTTTCAGGCAACTGAATCTCCTTGTAACAGCAAGGCTCACAAGAGCCCACACACTCAGCCCTTAACCCCAGTGTACAGAAAGTGTCAAAACGTGTTTTTCAGCAGAAATAAACATGTTTCTGCAAGTTTGGTCAACCCCATGTAAGTTATGGGGCAGTAACATCACACTTTTCAAAACGTGTTTTTCAGCCCGAAATAAACGCGTTTTTTCAGGCAACTGAATCTCCTTGTAACAGCAAGGCTCACAAGAGCCCACACACTCAGCCCTTAACCCCAGTGTACAGAAAGTGTCAAAACGTGTTTTTCAGCAGAAATAAACATGTTTCTGCAAGTTTGGTCAACCCCATGTAAGTTATGGGGCAGTAACATCACACTTTTCAAAACGTGTTTTTCAGCCCGAAATAAACGCGTTTTTTCAGACAACTGAATCTCCTTTTAACAGCAAGGCTCAGAAGAGCCCACACACTCAGCCCTTAACCCCAGTGTACAGAAAGTGTCAAAACGTGTTTTTCAGCAGAAATAAACATGTTTCTGCAAGTTTGGTCAACCCCATGTAAGTTATGGGGCAGTAACATGACACTTTTCAAAACGTGTTTTTCAGCCCGAAATAAACGCGTTTTTTCAGGCAACTGAATCTCCTTGTAACAGCAAGGCTCAGAAGAGCCCACACACTCAGCCCTTAACCCCAGTGTACAGAAAGTGTCAAAACGTGTTTTTCAGCAGAAATAAACATGTTTCTGCAAGTTTGGTCAACCCCATGTAAGTTATGGGGCAGTAACATGACACTTTTCAAAACGTGTTTTTCAGCCCGAAATAAACGCGTTTTTTCAGACAACTGAATCTCCTTGTAACAGCAAGGCTCACAAGAGCCCACACACTCAGCCCTTAACCCCAGTGTACAGAAAGTGTCAAAACGTGTTTTTCAGCAGAAATAAACATGTTTCTGCAAGTTTGGTCAACCCCATGTAAGTTATGGGGCAGTAACATGACACTTTTCAAAACGTGTTTTTCAGCCCGAAATAAACGCGTTTTTTCAGACAACTGAATCTCCTTGTAACAGCAAGGCTCACAAGAGCCCACACACTCAGCCCTTAACCCCAGTGTACAGAAAGTGTCAAAACGTGTTTTTCAGCAGAAATAAACATGTTTCTGCAAGTTTGGTCAACCCCATGTAAGTTAAGGGGCAGTAACATCACACTTTTCAAAACGTGTTTTTCAGCCCGAAATAAACGCGTTTTTTCAGACAACTGAATCTCCTTGTAACAGCAAGGCTCAGAAGAGCCCACACACTCAGCCCTTAACCCCAGTGTACAGAAAGTGTCAAAACGTGTTTTTCAGCAGAAATAAACATGTTTCTGCAAGTTTGGTCAACCCCATGTAAGTTATGGGGCAGTAACATGACACTTTTCAAAACGTGTTTTTCAGCCCGAAATAAACGCGTTTTTTCAGGCAACTGAATCTCCTTGTAACAGCAAGGCTCAGAAGAGCCCACACACTCAGCCCTTAACCCCAGTGTACAGAAAGTGTCAAAACGTGTTTTTCAGCAGAAATAAACATGTTTCTGCAAGTTTGGTCAACCCCATGTAAGTTATGGGGCAGTAACATCACACTTTTCAAAACGTGTTTTTCAGCCCGAAATAAACGCGTTTTTTCAGGCAACTGAATCTCCTTGTAACAGCAAGGCTCACAAGAGCCCACACACTCAGCCCTTAACCCCAGTGTACAGAAAGTGTCAAAACGTGTTTTTCAGCAGAAATAAACATGTTTCTGCAAGTTTGGTCAACCCCATGTAAGTTATGGGGCAGTAACATCACACTTTTCAAAACGTGTTTTTCAGCCCGAAATAAACGCGTTTTTTCAGGCAACTGAATCTCCTTGTAACAGCAAGGCTCAGAAGAGCCCACACACTCAGCCCTTAACCCCAGTGTACAGAAAGTGTCAAAACGTGTTTTTCAGCAGAAATAAACATGTTTCTGCAAGTTTGGTCAACCCCATGTAAGTTATGGGGCAGTAACATCACACTTTTCAAAACGTGTTTTTCAGCCCGAAATAAACGCGTTTTTTCAGGCAACTGAATCTCCTTGTAACAGCAAGGCTCACAAGAGCCCACACACTCAGCCCTTAACCCCAGTGTACAGAAAGTGTCAAAACGTGTTTTTCAGCAGAAATAAACATGTTTCTGCAAGTTTGGTCAACCCCATGTAAGTTATGGGGCAGTAACATGACACTTTTCAAAACGTGTTTTTCAGCCCGAAATAAACGCGTTTTTTCAGGCAACTGAATCTCCTTGTAACAGCAAGGCTCACAAGAGCCCACACACTCAGCCCTTAACCCCAGTGTACAGAAAGTGTCAAAACGTGTTTTTCAGCAGAAATAAACATGTTTCTGCAAGTTTGGTCAACCCCATGTAAGTTATGGGGCAGTAACATCACACTTTTCAAAACGTGTTTTTCAGGCCGAAATAAACGCGTTTTTTCAGACAACTGAATCTCCTTTTAACAGCAAGGCTCAGAAGAACCCACACACTCAGCCCTTAACCCCAGTGTACAGAAAGTGTCAAAACGTGTTTTTCAGCAGAAATAAACATGTTTCTGCAAGTTTGGTCAACCCCATGTAAGTTATGGGGCAGTAACATGACACTTTTCAAAACGTGTTTTTCAGCCCGAAATAAACGCGTTTTTTCAGACAACTGAATCTCCTTGTAACAGCAAGGCTCACAAGAGCCCACACACTCAGCCCTTAACCCCAGTGTACAGAAAGTGTCAAAACGTGTTTTTCAGCAGAAATAAACATGTTTCTGCAAGTTTGGTCAACCCCATGTAAGTTATGGGGCAGTAACATGACACTTTTCAAAACGTGTTTTTCAGCCCGAAATAAACGCGTTTTTTCAGACAACTGAATCTCCTTGTAACAGCAAGGCTCACAAGAGCCCACACACTCAGCCCTTAACCCCAGTGTACAGAAAGTGTCAAAACGTGTTTTTCAGCAGAAATAAACATGTTTCTGCAAGTTTGGTCAACCCCATGTAAGTTAAGGGGCAGTAACATCACACTTTTCAAACGTGTTTTTCAGCCCGAAATAAAACGCGTTTTTTCAGACAACTGAATCTCCTTGTAACAGCAAGGCTCAGAAGAGCCCACACACTCAGCCCTTAACCCCAGTGTACAGAAAGTGTCAAAACGTGTTTTTCAGCAGAAATAAACATGTTTCTGCAAGTTTGGTCAACCCCATGTAAGTTATGGGGCAGTAACATGACACTTTTCAAAACGTGTTTTTCAGCCCGAAATAAACGCGTTTTTTCAGGCAACTGAATCTCCTTGTAACAGCAAGGCTCAGAAGAGCCCACACACTCAGCCCTTAACCCCAGTGTACAGAAAGTGTCAAAACGTGTTTTTCAGCAGAAATAAACATGTTTCTGCAAGTTTGGTCAACCCCATGTAAGTTATGGGGCAGTAACATCACACTTTTCAAAACGTGTTTTTCAGCCCGAAATAAACGCGTTTTTTCAGGCAACTGAATCTCCTTGTAACAGCAAGGCTCACAAGAGCCCACACACTCAGCCCTTAACCCCAGTGTACAGAAAGTGTCAAAACGTGTTTTTCAGCAGAAATAAACATGTTTCTGCAAGTTTGGTCAACCCCATGTAAGTTATGGGGCAGTAACATCACACTTTTCAAAACGTGTTTTTCAGCCCGAAATAAACGCGTTTTTTCAGGCAACTGAATCTCCTTGTAACAGCAAGGCTCAGAAGAGCCCACACACTCAGCCCTTAACCCCAGTGTACAGAAAGTGTCAAAACGTGTTTTTCAGCAGAAATAAACATGTTTCTGCAAGTTTGGTCAACCCCATGTAAGTTATGGGGCAGTAACATGACACTTTTCAAAACGTGTTTTTCAGCCCGAAATAAACGCGTTTTTTCAGGCAACTGAATCTCCTTGTAACAGCAAGGCTCACAAGAGCCCACACACTCAGCCCTTAACCCCAGTGTACAGAAAGTGTCAAAACGTGTTTTTCAGCAGATATAAACATGTTTCTGCAAGTTTGGTCAACCCCATGTAAGTTATGGGGCAGTAACATCACACTTTTCAAAACGTGTTTTTCAGGCCGAAATAAACGCGTTTTTTCAGACAACTGAATCTCCTTTTAACAGCAAGGCTCAGAAGAGCCCACACACTCAGCCCTTAACCCCAGTGTACAGAAAGTGTCAAAACGTGTTTTTCAGCAGAAATAAACATGTTTCTGCAAGTTTGGTCAACCCCATGTAAGTTATGGGGCAGTAACATGACACTTTTCAAAACGTGTTTTTCAGCCCGAAATAAACGCGTTTTTTCAGGCAACTGAATCTCCTTGTAACAGCAAGGCTCAGAAGAGCCCACACACTCAGCCCTTAACCCCAGTGTACAGAAAGTGTCAAAACGTGTTTTTCAGCAGAAATAAACATGTTTCTGCAAGTTTGGTCAACCCCATGTAAGTTATGGGGCAGTAACATCACACTTTTCAAAACGTGTTTTTCAGCCCGAAATAAACGCGTTTTTTCATGCAACTGAATCTCCTTGTAACAGCAAGGCTCAGAAGAGCCCACACACTCAGCCCTTAACCCCAGTTTACAGAAAGTGTCAAAACGTGTTTTTCAGCAGAAATAAACATGTTTCTGCAAGTTTGGTCAACCCCATGTAAGTTATGGGGCAGTAACATCACACTTTTCAAAACGTGTTTTTCAGCCCGAAATAAACGCGTTTTTTCAGGCAACTGAATCTCCTTGTAACAGCAAGGCTCAGAAGAGCCCACACACTCAGCCCTTAACCCCAGTGTACAGAAAGTGTCAAAACGTGTTTTTCAGCAGAAATAAACATGTTTCTGCAAGTTTGGTCAACCCCATGTAAGTTAAGGGGCAGTAACATCACACTTTTCAAAACGTGTTTTTCAGCCCGAAATAAACGCGTTTTTTCAGACAACTGAATCTCCTTGTAACAGCAAGGCTCAGAAGAGCCCACACACTCAGCCCTTAACCCCAGTGTACAGAAAGTGTCAAAACGTGTTTTTCAGCAGAAATAAACATGTTTCTGCAAGTTTGGTCAACCCCATGTAAGTTATGGGGCAGTAACATGACACTTTTCAAAACGTGTTTTTCAGCCCGAAATAAACGCGTTTTTTCAGGCAACTGAATCTCCTTGTAACAGCAAGGCTCAGAAGAGCCCACACACTCAGCCCTTAACCCCAGTGTACAGAAAGTGTCAAAACGTGTTTTTCAGCAGAAATAAACATGTTTCTGCAAGTTTGGTCAACCCCATGTAAGTTATGGGGCAGTAACATCACACTTTTCAAAACGTGTTTTTCAGCCCGAAATAAACGCGTTTTTTCAGGCAACTGAATCTCCTTGTAACAGCAAGGCTCACAAGAGCCCACACACTCAGCCCTTAACCCCAGTGTACAGAAAGTGTCAAAACGTGTTTTTCAGCAGAAATAAACATGTTTCTGCAAGTTTGGTCAACCCCATGTAAGTTATGGGGCAGTAACATCACACTTTTCAAAACGTGTTTTTCAGCCCGAAATAAACGCGTTTTTTCAGGCAACTGAATCTCCTTGTAACAGCAAGGCTCAGAAGAGCCCACACACTCAGCCCTTAACCCCAGTGTACAGAAAGTGTCAAAACGTGTTTTTCAGCAGAAATAAACATGTTTCTGCAAGTTTGGTCAACCCCATGTAAGTTATGGGGCAGTAACATCACACTTTTCAAAACGTGTTGTTTTTCAGCCCGAAATAAACGCGTTTTTTTCAGGCAACTGAATCTCCTTGTAACAGCAAGGCTCACAAGAGCCCACACACTCAGCCCTTAACCCCAGTGTACAGAAAGTGTCAAAACGTGTTTTTCAGCAGAAATAAACATGTTTCTGCAAGTTTGGTCAACCCCATGTAAGTTATGGGGCAGTAACATGACACTTTTCAAAACGTGTTTTTCAGCCCGAAATAAACGCGTTTTTTCAGACAACTGAATCTCCTTGTAACAGCAAGGCTCACAAGAGCCCACACACTCAGCCCTTAACCCCAGTGTACAGAAAGTGTCAAAACGTGTTTTTCAGCAGAAATAAACATGTTCTGCAAGTTGGTCAACCCATGTAAGTTATGGGGCAGTAACATGACACTTTTCAAACGTGTTTTTCAGCCCGAAATAAACGCGTTTTTTCAGACAACTGAATCTCCTTGTAACAGCAAGGCTCACAAGAGCCCACACACTCAGCCCTTAACCCCAGTGTACAGAAAGTGTCAAAACGTGTTTTTCAGCAGAAATAAACATGTTTCTGCAAGTTTGGTCAACCCCATGTAAGTTAAGGGGCAGTAACATCACACTTTTCAAAACGTGTTTTTCAGCCCGAAATAAACGCGTTTTTTCAGACAACTGAATCTCCTTGTAACAGCAAGGCTCAGAAGAGCCCACACACTCAGCCCTTAACCCCAGTGTACAGAAAGTGTCAAAACGTGTTTTTCAGCAGAAATAAACATGTTTCTGCAAGTTTGGTCAACCCCATGTAAGTTATGGGGCAGTAACATGACACTTTTCAAAACGTGTTTTTCAGCCCGAAATAAACGCGTTTTTTCAGGCAACTGAATCTCCTTGTAACAGCAAGGCTCAGAAGAGCCCACACACTCAGCCCTTAACCCCAGTGTACAGAAAGTGTCAAAACGTGTTTTTCAGCAGAAATAAACATGTTTCTGCAAGTTTGGTCAACCCCATGTAAGTTATGGGGCAGTAACATCACACTTTTCAAAACGTGTTTTTCAGCCCGAAATAAACGCGTTTTTTCAGGCAACTGAATCTCCTTGTAACAGCAAGGCTCACAAGAGCCCACACACTCAGCCCTTAACCCCAGTGTACAGAAAGTGTCAAAACGTGTTTTTCAGCAGAAATAAACATGTTTCTGCAAGTTTGGTCAACCCCATGTAAGTTATGGGGCAGTAACATCACACTTTTCAAAACGTGTTTTTCAGCCCGAAATAAACGCGTTTTTTCAGGCAACTGAATCTCCTTGTAACAGCAAGGCTCAGAAGAGCCCACACACTCAGCCCTTAACCCCAGTGTACAGAAAGTGTCAAAACGTGTTTTTCAGCAGAAATAAACATGTTTCTGCAAGTTTGGTCAACCCCATGTAAGTTATGGGGCAGTAACATCACACTTTTCAAAACGTGTTTTTCAGCCCGAAATAAACGCGTTTTTTCAGGCAACTGAATCTCCTTGTAACAGCAAGGCTCACAAGAGCCCACACACTCAGCCCTTAACCCCAGTGTACAGAAAGTGTCAAAACGTGTTTTTCAGCAGAAATAAACATGTTTCTGCAAGTTTGGTCAACCCCATGTAAGTTATGGGGCAGTAACATCACACTTTTCAAAACGTGTTTTTCAGGCCGAAATAAACGCGTTTTTTCAGACAACTGAATCTCCTTTTAACAGCAAGGCTCAGAAGAACCCACACACTCAGCCCTTAACCCCAGTGTACAGAAAGTGTCAAAACGTGTTTTTCAGCAGAAATAAACATGTTTCTGCAAGTTTGGTCAACCCCATGTAAGTTATGGGGCAGTAACATGACACTTTTCAAAACGTGTTTTTCAGCCCGAAATAAACGCGTTTTTTCAGACAACTGAATCTCCTTGTAACAGCAAGGCTCACAAGAGCCCACACACTCAGCCCTTAACCCCAGTGTACAGAAAGTGTCAAAACGTGTTTTTCAGCAGAAATAAACATGTTTCTGCAAGTTTGGTCAACCCCATGTAAGTTATGGGGCAGTAACATGACACTTTTCAAAACGTGTTTTTCAGCCCGAAATAAACGCGTTTTTTCAGACAACTGAATCTCCTTGTAACAGCAAGGCTCAGAAGAGCCCACACACTCAGCCCTTAACCCCAGTGTACAGACAGTGTCAAAACGTGTTTTTCAGCAGAAATAAACATGTTTCTGCAAGTTTGGTCAACCCCATGTAAGTTATGGGGCAGTAACATGACACTTTTCAAAACGTGTTTTTCAGCCCGAAATAAACGCGTTTTTTCAGGCAACTGAATCTCCTTGTAACAGCAAGGCTCAGAAGAGCCCACACACTCAGCCCTTAACCCCAGTGTACAGAAAGTGTCAAAACGTGTTTTTCAGCAGAAATAAACATGTTTCTGCAAGTTTGGTCAACCCCATGTAAGTTATGGGGCAGTAACATCACACTTTTCAAAACGTGTTTTTCAGCCCGAAATAAACGCGTTTTTTCAGGCAACTGAATCTCCTTGTAACAGCAAGGCTCACAAGAGCCCACACACTCAGCCCTTAACCCCAGTGTACAGAAAGTGTCAAAACGTGTTTTTCAGCAGAAATAAACATGTTTCTGCAAGTTTGGTCAACCCCATGTAAGTTATGGGGCAGTAACATCACACTTTTCAAAACGTGTTTTTCAGCCCGAAATAAACGCGTTTTTTCAGGCAACTGAATCTCCTTGTAACAGCAAGGCTCAGAAGAGCCCACACACTCAGCCCTTAACCCCAGTGTACAGAAAGTGTCAAAACGTGTTTTTCAGCAGAAATAAACATGTTTCTGCAAGTTTGGTCAACCCCATGTAAGTTATGGGGCAGTAACATCACACTTTTCAAAACGTGTTTTTCAGCCCGAAATAAACGCGTTTTTTCAGGCAACTGAATCTCCTTGTAACAGCAAGGCTCACAAGAGCCCACACACTCAGCCCTTAACCCCAGTGTACAGAAAGTGTCAAAACGTGTTTTTCAGCAGAAATAAACATGTTTCTGCAAGTTTGGTCAACCCCATGTAAGTTATGGGGCAGTAACATGACACTTTTCAAAACGTGTTTTTCAGCCCGAAATAAACGCGTTTTTTCAGGCAACTGAATCTCCTTGTAACAGCAAGGCTCACAAGAGCCCACACACTCAGCCCTTAACCCCAGTGTACAGAAAGTGTCAAAACGTGTTTTTCAGCAGATATAAACATGTTTCTGCAAGTTTGGTCAACCCCATGTAAGTTATGGGGCAGTAACATCACACTTTTCAAAACGTGTTTTTCAGGCCGAAATAAACGCGTTTTTTCAGACAACTGAATCTCCTTTTAACAGCAAGGCTCAGAAGAGCCCACACACTCAGCCCTTAACCCCAGTGTACAGAAAGTGTCAAAACGTGTTTTTCAGCAGAAATAAACATGTTTCTGCAAGTTTGGTCAACCCCATGTAAGTTATGGGGCAGTAACATGACACTTTTCAAAACGTGTTTTTCAGCCCGAAATAAACGCGTTTTTTCAGGCAACTGAATCTCCTTGTAACAGCAAGGCTCAGAAGAGCCCACACACTCAGCCCTTAACCCCAGTGTACAGAAAGTGTCAAAACGTGTTTTTCAGCAGAAATAAACATGTTTCTGCAAGTTTGGTCAACCCCATGTAAGTTATGGGGCAGTAACATCACACTTTTCAAAACGTGTTTTTCAGCCCGAAATAAACGCGTTTTTTCATGCAACTGAATCTCCTTGTAACAGCAAGGCTCAGAAGAGCCCACACACTCAGCCCTTAACCCCAGTTTACAGAAAGTGTCAAAACGTGTTTTTCAGCAGAAATAAACATGTTTCTGCAAGTTTGGTCAACCCCATGTAAGTTATGGGGCAGTAACATCACACTTTTCAAAACGTGTTTTTCAGCCCGAAATAAACGCGTTTTTTCAGGCAACTGAATCTCCTTGTAACAGCAAGGCTCAGAAGAGCCCACACACTCAGCCCTTAACCCCAGTGTACAGAAAGTGTCAAAACGTGTTTTTCAGCAGAAATAAACATGTTTCTGCAAGTTTGGTCAACCCCATGTAAGTTAAGGGGCAGTAACATCACACTTTTCAAAACGTGTTTTTCAGCCCGAAATAAACGCGTTTTTTCAGACAACTGAATCTCCTTGTAACAGCAAGGCTCAGAAGAGCCCACACACTCAGCCCTTAACCCCAGTGTACAGAAAGTGTCAAAACGTGTTTTTCAGCAGAAATAAACATGTTTCTGCAAGTTTGGTCAACCCCATGTAAGTTATGGGGCAGTAACATGACACTTTTCAAAACGTGTTTTTCAGCCCGAAATAAACGCGTTTTTTCAGGCAACTGAATCTCCTTGTAACAGCAAGGCTCAGAAGAGCCCACACACTCAGCCCTTAACCCCAGTGTACAGAAAGTGTCAAAACGTGTTTTTCAGCAGAAATAAACATGTTTCTGCAAGTTTGGTCAACCCCATGTAAGTTATGGGGCAGTAACATCACACTTTTCAAAACGTGTTTTTCAGCCCGAAATAAACGCGTTTTTTCAGGCAACTGAATCTCCTTGTAACAGCAAGGCTCACAAGAGCCCACACACTCAGCCCTTAACCCCAGTGTACAGAAAGTGTCAAAACGTGTTTTTCAGCAGAAATAAACATGTTTCTGCAAGTTTGGTCAACCCCATGTAAGTTATGGGGCAGTAACATCACACTTTTCAAAACGTGTTTTTCAGCCCGAAATAAACGCGTTTTTTCAGGCAACTGAATCTCCTTGTAACAGCAAGGCTCAGAAGAGCCCACACACTCAGCCCTTAACCCCAGTGTACAGAAAGTGTCAAAACGTGTTTTTCAGCAGAAATAAACATGTTTCTGCAAGTTTGGTCAACCCCATGTAAGTTATGGGGCAGTAACATCACACTTTTCAAAACGTGTTTTTCAGCCCGAAATAAACGCGTTTTTTCAGGCAACTGAATCTCCTTGTAACAGCAAGGCTCACAAGAGCCCACACACTCAGCCCTTAACCCCAGTGTACAGAAAGTGTCAAAACGTGTTTTTCAGCAGAAATAAACATGTTTCTGCAAGTTTGGTCAACCCCATGTAAGTTATGGGGCAGTAACATGACACTTTTCAAAACGTGTTTTTCAGCCCGAAATAAACGCGTTTTTTCAGACAACTGAATCTCCTTGTAACAGCAAGGCTCACAAGAGCCCACACACTCAGCCCTTAACCCCAGTGTACAGAAAGTGTCAAAACGTGTTTTTCAGCAGAAATAAACATGTTTCTGCAAGTTTGGTCAACCCCATGTAAGTTATGGGGCAGTAACATGACACTTTTCAAAACGTGTTTTTCAGCCCGAAATAAACGCGTTTTTTCAGACAACTGAATCTCCTTGTAACAGCAAGGCTCACAAGAGCCCACACACTCAGCCCTTAACCCCAGTGTACAGAAAGTGTCAAAACGTGTTTTTCAGCAGAAATAAACATGTTTCTGCAAGTTTGGTCAACCCCATGTAAGTTAAGGGGCAGTAACATCACACTTTTCAAAACGTGTTTTTCAGCCCGAAATAAACGCGTTTTTTCAGACAACTGAATCTCCTTGTAACAGCAAGGCTCAGAAGAGCCCACACACTCAGCCCTTAACCCCAGTGTACAGAAAGTGTCAAAACGTGTTTTTCAGCAGAAATAAACATGTTTCTGCAAGTTTGGTCAACCCCATGTAAGTTATGGGGCAGTAACATGACACTTTTCAAAACGTGTTTTTCAGCCCGAAATAAACGCGTTTTTTCAGGCAACTGAATCTCCTTGTAACAGCAAGGCTCAGAAGAGCCCACACACTCAGCCCTTAACCCCAGTGTACAGAAAGTGTCAAAACGTGTTTTTCAGCAGAAATAAACATGTTTCTGCAAGTTTGGTCAACCCCATGTAAGTTATGGGGCAGTAACATCACACTTTTCAAAACGTGTTTTTCAGCCCGAAATAAACGCGTTTTTTCAGGCAACTGAATCTCCTTGTAACAGCAAGGCTCACAAGAGCCCACACACTCAGCCCTTAACCCCAGTGTACAGAAAGTGTCAAAACGTGTTTTTCAGCAGAAATAAACATGTTTCTGCAAGTTTGGTCAACCCCATGTAAGTTATGGGGCAGTAACATCACACTTTTCAAAACGTGTTTTTCAGCCCGAAATAAACGCGTTTTTTCAGGCAACTGAATCTCCTTGTAACAGCAAGGCTCAGAAGAGCCCACACACTCAGCCCTTAACCCCAGTGTACAGAAAGTGTCAAAACGTGTTTTTCAGCAGAAATAAACATGTTTCTGCAAGTTTGGTCAACCCCATGTAAGTTATGGGGCAGTAACATCACACTTTTCAAAACGTGTTTTTCAGCCCGAAATAAACGCGTTTTTTCAGGCAACTGAATCTCCTTGTAACAGCAAGGCTCACAAGAGCCCACACACTCAGCCCTTAACCCCAGTGTACAGAAAGTGTCAAAACGTGTTTTTCAGCAGAAATAAACATGTTTCTGCAAGTTTGGTCAACCCCATGTAAGTTATGGGGCAGTAACATCACACTTTTCAAAACGTGTTTTTCAGGCCGAAATAAACGCGTTTTTTCAGACAACTGAATCTCCTTTTAACAGCAAGGCTCAGAAGAACCCACACACTCAGCCCTTAACCCCAGTGTACAGAAAGTGTCAAAACGTGTTTTTCAGCAGAAATAAACATGTTTCTGCAAGTTTGGTCAACCCCATGTAAGTTATGGGGCAGTAACATGACACTTTTCAAAACGTGTTTTTCAGCCCGAAATAAACGCGTTTTTTCAGACAACTGAATCTCCTTGTAACAGCAAGGCTCACAAGAGCCCACACACTCAGCCCTTAACCCCAGTGTACAGAAAGTGTCAAAACGTGTTTTTCAGCAGAAATAAACATGTTTCTGCAAGTTTGGTCAACCCCATGTAAGTTATGGGGCAGTAACATGACACTTTTCAAAACGTGTTTTTCAGCCCGAAATAAACGCGTTTTTTCAGACAACTGAATCTCCTTGTAACAGCAAGGCTCAGAAGAGCCCACACACTCAGCCCTTAACCCCAGTGTACAGACAGTGTCAAAACGTGTTTTTCAGCAGAAATAAACATGTTTCTGCAAGTTTGGTCAACCCCATGTAAGTTATGGGGCAGTAACATGACACTTTTCAAAACGTGTTTTTCAGCCCGAAATAAACGCGTTTTTTCAGGCAACTGAATCTCCTTGTAACAGCAAGGCTCAGAAGAGCCCACACACTCAGCCCTTAACCCCAGTGTACAGAAAGTGTCAAAACGTGTTTTTCAGCAGAAATAAACATGTTTCTGCAAGTTTGGTCAACCCCATGTAAGTTATGGGGCAGTAACATCACACTTTTCAAAACGTGTTTTTCAGCCCGAAATAAACGCGTTTTTTCAGGCAACTGAATCTCCTTGTAACAGCAAGGCTCACAAGAGCCCACACACTCAGCCCTTAACCCCAGTGTACAGAAAGTGTCAAAACGTGTTTTTCAGCAGAAATAAACATGTTTCTGCAAGTTTGGTCAACCCCATGTAAGTTATGGGGCAGTAACATCACACTTTTCAAAACGTGTTTTTCAGCCCGAAATAAACGCGTTTTTTCAGGCAACTGAATCTCCTTGTAACAGCAAGGCTCAGAAGAGCCCACACACTCAGCCCTTAACCCCAGTGTACAGAAAGTGTCAAAACGTGTTTTTCAGCAGAAATAAACATGTTTCTGCAAGTTTGGTCAACCCCATGTAAGTTATGGGGCAGTAACATCACACTTTTCAAAACGTGTTTTTCAGCCCGAAATAAACGCGTTTTTTCAGGCAACTGAATCTCCTTGTAACAGCAAGGCTCACAAGAGCCCACACACTCAGCCCTTAACCCCAGTGTACAGAAAGTGTCAAAACGTGTTTTTCAGCAGAAATAAACATGTTTCTGCAAGTTTGGTCAACCCCATGTAAGTTATGGGGCAGTAACATGACACTTTTCAAAACGTGTTTTTCAGCCCGAAATAAACGCGTTTTTTCAGGCAACTGAATCTCCTTGTAACAGCAAGGCTCACAAGAGCCCACACACTCAGCCCTTAACCCCAGTGTACAGAAAGTGTCAAAACGTGTTTTTCAGCAGATATAAACATGTTTCTGCAAGTTTGGTCAACCCCATGTAAGTTATGGGGCAGTAACATCACACTTTTCAAAACGTGTTTTTCAGGCCGAAATAAACGCGTTTTTTCAGACAACTGAATCTCCTTTTAACAGCAAGGCTCAGAAGAGCCCACACACTCAGCCCTTAACCCCAGTGTACAGAAAGTGTCAAAACGTGTTTTTCAGCAGAAATAAACATGTTTCTGCAAGTTTGGTCAACCCCATGTAAGTTATGGGGCAGTAACATGACACTTTTCAAAACGTGTTTTTCAGCCCGAAATAAACGCGTTTTTTCAGGCAACTGAATCTCCTTGTAACAGCAAGGCTCAGAAGAGCCCACACACTCAGCCCTTAACCCCAGTGTACAGAAAGTGTCAAAACGTGTTTTTCAGCAGAAATAAACATGTTTCTGCAAGTTTGGTCAACCCCATGTAAGTTATGGGGCAGTAACATCACACTTTTCAAAACGTGTTTTTCAGCCCGAAATAAACGCGTTTTTTCATGCAACTGAATCTCCTTGTAACAGCAAGGCTCAGAAGAGCCCACACACTCAGCCCTTAACCCCAGTTTACAGAAAGTGTCAAAACGTGTTTTTCAGCAGAAATAAACATGTTTCTGCAAGTTTGGTCAACCCCATGTAAGTTATGGGGCAGTAACATCACACTTTTCAAAACGTGTTTTTCAGCCCGAAATAAACGCGTTTTTTCAGGCAACTGAATCTCCTTGTAACAGCAAGGCTCAGAAGAGCCCACACACTCAGCCCTTAACCCCAGTGTACAGAAAGTGTCAAAACGTGTTTTTCAGCAGAAATAAACATGTTTCTGCAAGTTTGGTCAACCCCATGTAAGTTAAGGGGCAGTAACATCACACTTTTCAAAACGTGTTTTTCAGCCCGAAATAAACGCGTTTTTTCAGACAACTGAATCTCCTTGTAACAGCAAGGCTCAGAAGAGCCCACACACTCAGCCCTTAACCCCAGTGTACAGAAAGTGTCAAAACGTGTTTTTCAGCAGAAATAAACATGTTTCTGCAAGTTTGGTCAACCCCATGTAAGTTATGGGGCAGTAACATGACACTTTTCAAAACGTGTTTTTCAGCCCGAAATAAACGCGTTTTTTCAGGCAACTGAATCTCCTTGTAACAGCAAGGCTCAGAAGAGCCCACACACTCAGCCCTTAACCCCAGTGTACAGAAAGTGTCAAAACGTGTTTTTCAGCAGAAATAAACATGTTTCTGCAAGTTTGGTCAACCCCATGTAAGTTATGGGGCAGTAACATCACACTTTTCAAAACGTGTTTTTCAGCCCGAAATAAACGCGTTTTTTCAGGCAACTGAATCTCCTTGTAACAGCAAGGCTCACAAGAGCCCACACACTCAGCCCTTAACCCCAGTGTACAGAAAGTGTCAAAACGTGTTTTTCAGCAGAAATAAACATGTTTCTGCAAGTTTGGTCAACCCCATGTAAGTTATGGGGCAGTAACATCACACTTTTCAAAACGTGTTTTTCAGCCCGAAATAAACGCGTTTTTTCAGGCAACTGAATCTCCTTGTAACAGCAAGGCTCAGAAGAGCCCACACACTCAGCCCTTAACCCCAGTGTACAGAAAGTGTCAAAACGTGTTTTTCAGCAGAAATAAACATGTTTCTGCAAGTTTGGTCAACCCCATGTAAGTTATGGGGCAGTAACATCACACTTTTCAAAACGTGTTTTTCAGGCCGAAATAAACGCGTTTTTTCAGACAACTGAATCTCCTTTTAACAGCAAGGCTCAGAAGAGCCCACACACTCAGCCCTTAACCCCAGTGTACAGAAAGTGTCAAAACGTGTTTTTCAGCAGAAATAAACATGTTTCTGCAAGTTTGGTCAACCCCATGTAAGTTATGGGGCAGTAACATGACACTTTTCAAAACGTGTTTTTCAGCCCGAAATAAACGCGTTTTTTCAGGCAACTGAATCTCCTTGTAACAGCAAGGCTCAGAAGAACCCACACACTCAGCCCTTAACCCCAGTGTACAGAAAGTGTCAAAACGTGTTTTTCAGCAGAAATAAACATGTTTCTGCAAGTTTGGTCAACCCCATGTAAGTTATGGGGCAGTAACATGACACTTTTCAAAACGTGTTTTTCAGCCCGAAATAAACGCGTTTTTTCAGACAACTGAATCTCCTTGTAACAGCAAGGCTCACAAGAGCCCACACACTCAGCCCTTAACCCCAGTGTACAGAAAGTGTCAAAACGTGTTTTTCAGCAGAAATAAACATGTTTCTGCAAGTTTGGTCAACCCCATGTAAGTTATGGGGCAGTAACATGACACTTTTCAAAACGTGTTTTTCAGCCCGAAATAAACGCGTTTTTTCAGACAACTGAATCTCCTTGTAACAGCAAGGCTCACAAGAGCCCACACACTCAGCCCTTAACCCCAGTGTACAGAAAGTGTCAAAACGTGTTTTTCAGCAGAAATAAACATGTTTCTGCAAGTTTGGTCAACCCCATGTAAGTTAAGGGGCAGTAACATCACACTTTTCAAAACGTGTTTTTCAGCCCGAAATAAACGCGTTTTTTCAGACAACTGAATCTCCTTGTAACAGCAAGGCTCAGAAGAGCCCACACACTCAGCCCTTAACCCCAGTGTACAGAAAGTGTCAAAACGTGTTTTTCAGCAGAAATAAACATGTTTCTGCAAGTTTGGTCAACCCCATGTAAGTTATGGGGCAGTAACATGACACTTTTCAAAACGTGTTTTTCAGCCCGAAATAAACGCGTTTTTTCAGGCAACTGAATCTCCTTGTAACAGCAAGGCTCAGAAGAGCCCACACACTCAGCCCTTAACCCCAGTGTACAGAAAGTGTCAAAACGTGTTTTTCAGCAGAAATAAACATGTTTCTGCAAGTTTGGTCAACCCCATGTAAGTTATGGGGCAGTAACATCACACTTTTCAAAACGTGTTTTTCAGCCCGAAATAAACGCGTTTT
This sequence comes from Lepisosteus oculatus, assembly GCF_040954835.1. Classification (NCBI taxonomy): domain Eukaryota; kingdom Metazoa; phylum Chordata; class Actinopteri; order Semionotiformes; family Lepisosteidae; genus Lepisosteus; species Lepisosteus oculatus. Next base: position 62,474 of record NW_027167891.1, read on the forward strand.
TTCAGGCAACTGAATCTCCTTGTAACAGCAAGGCTCACAAGAGCCCACACACTCAGCCCTTAACCCCAGTGTACAGAAAGTGTCAAAACGTGTTTTTCAGCAGAAATAAACATGTTTCTGCAAGTTTGGTCAACCCCATGTAAGTTATGGGGCAGTAACATCACACTTTTCAAAACGTGTTTTTCAGCCCGAAATAAACGCGTTTTTTCAGGCAACTGAATCTCCTTGTAACAGCAAGGCTCAGAAGAGCCCACACACTCAGCCCTTAACCCCAGTGTACAGAAAGTGTCAAAACGTGTTTTTCAGCAGAAATAAACATGTTTCTGCAAGTTTGGTCAACCCCATGTAAGTTATGGGGCAGTAACATCACACTTTTCAAAACGTGTTTTTCAGCCCGAAATAAACGCGTTTTTTCAGGCAACTGAATCTCCTTGTAACAGCAAGGCTCACAAGAGCCCACACACTCAGCCCTTAACCCCAGTGTACAGAAAGTGTCAAAACGTGTTTTTCAGCAGAAATAAACATGTTTCTGCAAGTTTGGTCAACCCCATGTAAGTTATGGGGCAGTAACATGACACTTTTCAAAACGTGTTTTTCAGCCCGAAATAAACGCGTTTTTTCAGGCAACTGAATCTCCTTGTAACAGCAAGGCTCAGAAGAGCCCACACACTCAGCCCTTAACCCCAGTGTACAGAAAGTGTCAAAACGTGTTTTTCAGCAGAAATAAACATGTTTCTGCAAGTTTGGTCAACCCCATGTAAGTTATGGGGCAGTAACATCACACTTTTCAAAACGTGTTTTTCAGCCCGAAATAAACGCGTTTTTTCATGCAACTGAATCTCCTTGTAACAGCAAGGCTCAGAAGAGCCCACACACTCAGCCCTTAACCCCAGTTTACAGAAAGTGTCAAAACGTGTTTTTCAGCAGAAATAAACATGTTTCTGCAAGTTTGGTCAACCCCATGTAAGTTATGGGGCAGTAACATCACACTTTTCAAAACGTGTTTTTCAGCCCGAAATAAACGCGTTTTTTCAGGCAACTGAATCTCCTTGTAACAGCAAGGCTCAGAAGAGCCCACACACTCAGCCCTTAACCCCAGTGTACAGAAAGTGTCAAAACGTGTTTTTCAGCAGAAATAAACATGTTTCTGCAAGTTTGGTCAACCCCATGTAAGTTATGGGGCAGTAACATCACACTTTTCAAAACGTGTTTTTCAGCCCGAAATAAACGCGTTTTTTCAGGCAACTGAATCTCCTTGTAACAGCAAGGCTCAGAAGAGCCCACACACTCAGCCCTTAACCCCAGTGTACAGAAAGTGTCAAAACGTGTTTTTCAGCAGAAATAAACATGTTTCTGCAAGTTTGGTCAAGCCCATGTAAGTTATGGGGCAGTAACATGACACTTTTCAAAACGTGTTTTTCAGCCCGAAATAAACGCGTTTTTTCAGACAACTGAATCTCCTTGTAACAGCAAGGCTCAGAAGAGCCCACACACTCAGCCCTTAACCCCAGTGTACAGAAAGTGTCAAAACGTGTTTTTCAGCAGAAATAAACATGTTTCTGCAAGTTTGGTCAACCCCATGTAAGTTATGGGGCAGTAACATGACACTTTTCAAAACGTGTTTTTCAGCCCGAAATAAACGCGTTTTTTCAGACAACTGAATCTCCTTGTAACAGCAAGGCTCAGAAGAGCCCACACACTCAGCCCTTAACCCCAGTGTACAGAAAGTGTCAAAACGTGTTTTTCAGCAGAAATAAACATGTTTCTGCAAGTTTGGTCAACCCCATGTAAGTTATGGGGCAGTAACATGACACTTTTCAAAACGTGTTTTCCAGCCCGAAATAAACGCGTTTTTTCAGACAACTGAATCTCCTTGTAGCAGCAAGCCCCAGAAGAGCCCACACACTCAGCCCTTAACCCCAGTGTACAGAAAGTGTCAAAACGTGTTTTTCAGCAGAAATAAACATGTTTCTGCAAGTTTGGTCAACCCCATGTAAGTTATGGGGCAGTAACATGACACTTTTCAAAACGTGTTTTTCAGCCCGAAATAAACGCGTTTTTTCAGGCAACTGAATCTCCTTGTAACAGCAAGGCTCACAAGAGCCCACACACTCAGCCCTTAACCCCAGTGTACAGAAAGTGTCAAAACGTGTTTTTGAGCAGAAATAAACATGTTTCTGCAAGTTTGGTCAACCCCATGTAAGTTATGGGGCAGTAACATGACACTTTTCAAAACGTGTTTTTCAGCCCGAAATAAACGCGTTTTCTCAGACAACTGATTCTCCTTGTAACAGCAAGGCTCAGAAGAGCCCACACACTCAGCCCTTAACCCCAGTGTACAGAAAGTGTCAAAACGTGTTTTTCAGCAGAAATAAACATGTTTCTGCAAGTTTGGTCAACCCCATGTAAGTTATGGGGCAGTAACATCACACTTTTCAAAACGTGTTTTTCAGCCCGAAATAAACGCGTTTTTTCAGACAACTGAATCTCCTTGTAACAGCAAGGCTCAGAAGAGCCCACACACTCAGCCCTTAACCCCAGTGTACAGAAAGTGTCAAAACGTGTTTTTCAGCAGAAATAAACATGTTTCTGCAAGTTTGGTCAACCCCATGTAAGTTATGGGGCAGTAACATGACACTTTTCAAAACGTGTTTTTCAGCCCGAAATAAACGCGTTTTTTCAGACAACTGAATCTCCTTGTAACAGCAAGGCTCAGAAGAGCCCACACACACAGCCCTTAACCCCAGTGTACAGAAAGTGTCAAAACGTGTTTTTCAGCAGAAATAAACATGTTTCTGCAAGTTTGGTCAACCCCATGTAAGTTATGGGGCAGTAACATGACACTTTTCAAAACGTGTTTTTCAGCCCGAAATAAACGCGTTTTTTCAGACAACTGAATCTCCTTGTAACAGCAAGGCTCAGAAGAGCCCACACACTCAGCCCTTAACCCCAGTGTACAGAAAGTGTCAAAACGTGTTTTTCAGCAGAAATAAACATGTTTCTGCAAGTTTGGTCAACCCCATGTAAGTTATGGGGCAGTAACATCACACTTTTCAAAACGTGTTTTTCAGCCCGAAATAAACGCGTTTTTTCAGACAACTGAATCTCCTTGTAACAGCAAGGCTCAGAAGAGCCCACACACTCAGCCCTTAACCCCAGTGTACAGAAAGTGTCAAAACGTGTTTTTCAGCAGAAATAAACATGTTTCTGCAAGTTTGGTCAACCCCATGTAAGTTATGGGGCAGTAACATGACACTTTTCAAAAAGTGTTTTCCAGCCCGAAATAAACGCGTTTTTTCAGACAACTGAATCTCCTTGTAACGGCAAGGCCCAGAAGCGCCCACACACTCAGCCCTTAACCCCAGTGTACAGAAAGTGTCAAAACGTGTTTTTCAGCAGAAATAAACATGTTTCTGCAAGTTTGGTCAACCCCATGTAAGTTATGGGGCAGTAACATGACACTTTTCAAAACGTGTTTTTCAGCCCGAAATAAACGCGTTTTTTCAGGCAACTGAATCTCCTTGTAACAGCAAGGCTCACAAGAGCCCACACACTCAGCCCTTAACCCCAGTGTACAGAAAGTGTCAAAACGTGTTTTTCAGCAGAAATAAACATGTTTCTGCAAGTATGGTCAACCCCATGTAAGTTATGGGGCAGTAACATCACACTTTTCAAAACGTGTTTTTCAGCCCGAAATAAACGCGTTTTTTCAGGCAACTGAATCTCCTTGTAACAGCAAGGCTCAGAAGAGCCCACACACTCAGCCCTTAACCCCAGTGTACAGAAAGTGTCAAAACGTGTTTTTCAGCAGAAATAAACATGTTTCTGCAAGTTTGGTCAACCCCATGTAAGTTATGGGGCAGTAACATCACACTTTTCAAAACGTGTTTTTCAGCCCGAAATAAACCGTTTTTTCAGACAACTGAATCTCCTTGTAACAGCAAGGCCAGAAGAGCCCACACACTCAGCCCTTAACCCCAGTGTACAGAAAGTGTCAAAACGTGTTTTTCAGCAGAAATAAACATGTTTCTGCAAGTTTGGTCAACCCCATGTAAGTTATGGGGCAGTAACATCACACTTTTCAAAACTTGTTTTTCAGCCCGAAATAAACGCGTTTTTTCAGGCAACTGAATCTCCTTGTAACAGCAAGGCTCAGAAGAGCCCACACACTCAGCCCTTAACCCCAGTGTACAGAAAGTGTCAAAACGTGTTTTTCAGCAGAAATAAACATGTTTCTGCAAGTTTGGTCAACCCCATGTAAGTTATGGGGCAGTAACATCACACTTTTCAAAACGTGTTTTTCAGCCCGAAATAAACGCGTTTTTTCAGACAACTGAATCTCCTTGTAACAGCAAGGCTCACAAGAGCCCACACACTCAGCCCTTAACCCCAGTGTACAGAAAGTGTCAAAACGTGTTTTTCAGCAGAAATAAACATGTTTCTGCAAGTTTGGTCAACCCCATGTAAGTTATGGGGCAGTAACATCACACTTTTCAAAACGTGTTGTTCAGCCCGAAATAAACGCGTTTTTTCAGACAACTGAATCTCCTTGTAACAGCAAGGCTCAGAAGAGCCCACACACTCAGCCCTTAACCCCAGTGTACAGAAAGTGTCAAAACGTGTTTTTCAGCAGAAATAAACATGTTTCTGCAAGTTTGGTCAACCCCATGTAAGTTATGGGGCAGTAACATGACACTTTTCAAAACGTGTTTTTCAGCCCGAAATAAACGCGTTTTTTCAGACAACTGAATCTCCTTGTAACAGCAAGGCCCAGAAGAGCCCACACACTCAGGCCCTTTACCCCAGTGTACAGAAAGTGACAAAACGTGTTTTTCAGCAGAAATAAACATGTTTCTGCAAGTTTGGTCAACCCCATGTAAGTTATGGGGCAGTAACATCACACTTTTCAAAACGTGTTTTTCAGCCCGAAATAAACGCGTTTTTTCAGGCAACTGAATCTCCTTGTAACAGCAAGGCTCACAAGAGCCCACACACTCAGCCCTTAACCCCAGTGTACAGAAAGTGTCAAAACGTGTTTTTCAGCAGAATAAACATGTTTCTGCAAGTTTGGTCAACCCCATGTAAGTTATGGGGCAGTAACATGACACTTTTCAAAACGTGTTTTTCAGCCCGAAATAAACGCGTTTTCTCAGACAACTGAATCTCCTTGTAACAGCAAGGCTCAGAAGAGCCCACACACTCAGCCCTTAACCCCAGTGTACAGAAAGTGTCAAAACGTGTTTTTCAGCAGAAATAAACATGTTTCTGCAAGTTTGGTCAACCCCATGTAAGTTATGGGGCAGTATCATGACACTTTTCAAAACGTGTTTTTCAGCCCGAAATAAACGCGTTTTTTCAGACAACTGAATCTCCTTGTAACAGCAAGGCTCAGAAGAGCCCACACACTCAGCCCTTAACCCCAGTGTACAGAAAGTGTCAAAACGTGTTTTTCAGCAGAAATAAAACATGTTTCTGCAAGTTTGGTCAACCCATGTAAGTTATGGGGCAGTAACATACACTTTTCAAAACGTGTTTTTCAGCCCGAAATAAACGCGTTTTTTCAGACAACTGAATCTCCTTGTAACAGCAAGGCTCAGAAGAGCCCACACACTCAGCCCTTAACCCCAGTGTACAGAAAGTGTCAAAACGTGTTTTTCAGCAGAAATAAACATGTTTCTGCAAGTTTGGTCAACCCCATGTAAGTTATGGGGCAGTAACATGACACTTTTCAAAACGTGTTTTTCAGCCGAAATAAACGCGGTTTTTCAGACAACTGAATCTCCTTGTAACAGCAAGGCTCAGAAGAGCCCACACACTCAGCCCTTAACCCCAGTGTACAGAAAGTGTCAAAACGTGTTTTTCAGCAGAAATAAACATGTTTCTGCAAGTTTGGTCAACCCCATGTAAGTTATGGGGCAGTAACATCACACTTTTCAAAACGTGTTTTTCAGCCCGAAATAAACGCGTTTTTTCAGACAACTGAATCTCCTTTTAACAGCAAGGCTCAGAAGAGCCCACACACTCAGCCTTAACCCCAGTGTACAGAAAGTGTCAAAACGTGTTTTTCAGCAGAAATAAACATGTTTCTGCAAGTTTGGTCACCCATGTAAGTTATGGGGCAGTAACATCACACTTTTCAACACGTGTTTTTCAGCAGAAATAAACATGTTTCTGCAAGTTTGGTCAACCCCATGTAAGTTATGGGGCAGTAACATGACACTTTTCAAAACGTGTTTTTCAGCCCGAAATAAACGCGTTTTTTCAGACAACTGAATCTCCTTGTAACAGCAAGGCCCAGAAGAGCCCACACACTCAGCCCTTTACCCCAGTGTACAGAAAGTGTCAAAACGTGTTTTTCAGCAGAAATAAACATGTTTCTGCAAGTTTGGTCAACCCCATGTAAGTTATGGGGCAGTAACATCACACTTTTCAAAACGTGTTTTTCAGCCCGAAATAAACGCGTTTTTTCAGGCAACTGAATCTCCTTGTAACAGCAAGGCTCACAAGAGCCCACACACTCAGCCCTTAACCCCAGTGTACAGAAAGTGTCAAAACGTGTTTTTCAGCAGAAATAAACATGTTTCTGCAAGTTTGGTCAACCCCATGTAAGTTATGGGGCAGTAACATGACACTTTTCAAAACGTGTTTTTCAGCCCGAAATAAACGCGTTTTCTCAGACAACTGAATCTCCTTGTAACAGCAAGGCTCAGAAGAGCCCACACACTCAGCCCTTAACCCCAGTGTACAGAAAGTGTCAAAACGTGTTTTTCAGCAGAAATAAACATGTTTCTGCAAGTTTGGTCAACCCCATGTAAGTTATGGGGCAGTAACATGACACTTTTCAAAACGTGTTTTTCAGCCCGAAATAAACGCGTTTTTTCAGACAACTGAATCTCCTTGTAACAGCAAGGCTCAGAAGAGCCCACACACTCAGCCCTTAACCCCAGTGTACAGAAAGTGTCAAAACGTGTTTTTCAGCAGAAATAAACATGTTTCTGCAAGTTTGGTCAACCCCATGTAAGTTATGGGGCAGTAACATGACACTTTTCAAAACGAGTTTTTCAGCCCGAAATAAACGCGTTTTTTCAGACAACTGAATCTCCTTGTAACAGCAAGGCTCACAAGAGCCCACACACTCAGCCCTTAACCCCAGTGTACAGAAAGTGTCAAAACGTGTTTTTCAGCAGAAATAAACATGTTTCTGCAAGTTTGGTCAACCCCATGTAAGTTATGGGGCAGTAACATCACACTTTTCAAAACGTGTTGTTCAGCCCGAAATAAACGCGTTTTTTCAGACAACTGAATCTCCTTGTAACAGCAAGGCTCAGAAGAGCCCACACACTCAGCCCTTAACCCCAGTGTACAGAAAGTGTCAAAACGTGTTTTTCAGCAGAAATAAACATGTTTCTGCAAGTTTGGTCAACCCCATGTAAGTTATGGGGCAGTAACATGACACTTTTCAAAACGTGTTTTTCAGCCCGAAATAAACGCGTTTTTTCAGACAACTGAATCTCCTTGTAACAGCAAGGCCCAGAAGAGCCCACACACTCAGCCCTTTACCCCAGTGTACAGAAAGTGACAAAACGTGTTTTTCAGCAGAAATAAACATGTTTCTGCAAGTTTGGTCAACCCCATGTAAGTTATGGGGCAGTAACATCACACTTTTCAAAACGTGTTTTTCAGCCCGAAATAAACGCGTTTTTTCAGGCAACTGAATCTCCTTGTAACAGCAAGGCTCACAAGAGCCCACACACTCAGCCCTTAACCCCAGTGTACAGAAAGTGTCAAAACGTGTTTTTCAGCAGAAATAAACATGTTTCTGCAAGTTTGGTCAACCCCATGTAAGTTATGGGGCAGTAACATGACACTTTTCAAAACGTGTTTTTCAGCCCGAAATAAACGCGTTTTCTCAGACAACTGAATCTCCTTGTAACAGCAAGGCTCAGAAGAGCCCACACACTCAGCCCTTAACCCCAGTGTACAGAAAGTGTCAAAACGTGTTTTTCAGCAGAAATAAACATGTTTCTGCAAGTTTGGTCAACCCCATGTAAGTTATGGGGCAGTAACATGACACTTTTCAAAACGTGTTTTTCAGCCCGAAATAAACGCGTTTTTTCAGACAACTGAATCTCCTTGTAACAGCAAGGCTCAGAAGAGCCCACACACTCAGCCCTTAACCCCAGTGTACAGAAAGTGTCAAAACGTGTTTTTCAGCAGAAATAAACATGTTTCTGCAAGTTTGGTCAACCCCATGTAAGTTATGGGGCAGTAACATCACACTTTTCAAAACGTGTTTTTCAGCCCGAAATAAACGCGTTTTTTCAGACAACTGAATCTCCTTGTAACAGCAAGGCTCAGAAGAGCCCACACACTCAGCCCTTAACCCCAGTGTACAGAAAGTGTCAAAACGTGTTTTTCAGCAGAAATAAACATGTTTCTGCAAGTTTGGTCAACCCCATGTAAGTTATGGGGCAGTAACATGACACTTTTCAAAACGTGTTTTTCAGCCCGAAATAAACGCGGTTTTTCAGACAACTGAATCTCCTTGTAACAGCAAGGCTCAGAAGAGCCCACACACTCAGCCCTTAACCCCAGTGTACAGAAAGTGTCAAAACGTGTTTTTCAGCAGAAATAAACATGTTTCTGCAAGTTTGGTCAACCCCATGTAAGTTATGGGGCAGTAACATCACACTTTTCAAAACGTGTTTTTCAGCCCGAAATAAACGCGTTTTTTCAGACAACTGAATCTCCTTTTAACAGCAAGGCTCAGAAGAGCCCACACACTCAGCCCTTAACCCCAGTGTACAGAAAGTGTCAAAACGTGTTTTTCAGCAGAAATAAACATGTTTCTGCAAGTTTGGTCAACCCCATGTAAGTTATGGGGCAGTAACATCACACTTTTCAACACGTGTTTTTCAGCAGAAATAAACATGTTTCTGCAAGTTTGGTCAACCCCATGTAAGTTATGGGGCAGTAACATGACACTTTTCAAAACGTGTTTTTCAGCCCGAAATAAACGCGTTTTTTCAGACAACTGAATCTCCTTGTAACAGCAAGGCCCAGAAGAGCCCACACACTCAGCCCTTTACCCCAGTGTACAGAAAGTGTCAAAACGTGTTTTTCAGCAGAAATAAACATGTTTCTGCAAGTTTGGTCAACCCCATGTAAGTTATGGGGCAGTAACATCACACTTTTCAAAACGTGTTTTTCAGCCCGAAATAAACGCGTTTTTTCAGGCAACTGAATCTCCTTGTAACAGCAAGGCTCACAAGAGCCCACACACTCAGCCCTTAACCCCAGTGTACAGAAAGTGTCAAAACGTGTTTTTCAGCAGAAATAAACATGTTTCTGCAAGTTTGGTCAACCCCATGTAAGTTATGGGGCAGTAACATGACACTTTTCAAAACGTGTTTTTCAGCCCGAAATAAACGCGTTTTCTCAGACAACTGAATCTCCTTGTAACAGCAAGGCTCAGAAGAGCCCACACACTCAGCCCTTAACCCCAGTGTACAGAAAGTGTCAAAACGTGTTTTTCAGCAGAAATAAACATGTTTCTGCAAGTTTGGTCAACCCCATGTAAGTTATGGGGCAGTAACATGACACTTTTCAAAACGTGTTTTTCAGCCCGAAATAAACGCGTTTTTTCAGACAACTGAATCTCCTTGTAACAGCAAGGCTCAGAAGAGCCCACACACTCAGCCCTTAACCCCAGTGTACAGAAAGTGTCAAAACGTGTTTTTCAGCAGAAATAAACATGTTTCTGCAAGTTTGGTCAACCCCATGTAAGTTATGGGGCAGTAACATGACACTTTTCAAAACGTGTTTTTCAGCCCGAAATAAACGCGTTTTTTCAGACAACTGAATCTCCTTGTAACAGCAAGGCTCACAAGAGCCCACACACTCAGCCCTTAACCCCAGTGTACAGAAAGTGTCAAAACGTGTTTTTCAGCAGAAATAAACATGTTTTTGCAAGTTTGGTCAACCCCATGTAAGTTATGGGGCAGTAACATCACACTTTTCAAAACGTGTTTTTCAGCCCGAAATAAACGCGTTTTTTCAGACAACTGAATCTCCTTGTAACAGCAAGGCTCAGAAGAGCCCACACACTCAGCCCTTAACCCCAGTGTACAGAAAGTGTCAAAACGTGTTTTTCAGCAGAAATAAACATGTTTCTGCAAGTTTGGTCAACCCCATGTAAGTTATGGGGCAGTAACATGACACTTTTCAAAACGTGTGTTTCAGCCCGAAATAAACGCGTTTTTTCAGGCAACTGAATCTCCTTGTAACAGCAAGGCTCACAAGAGCCCACACACTCAGCCCTTAACCCCAGTGTACAGAAAGTGTCAAAACGTGTTTTTCAGCAGAAATAAACATGTTTCTGCAAGTTTGGTCAACCCCATGTATGTTATGGGGCAGTAACATCACACTTTTCAAAACGTGTTTTTCAGGCCGAAATAAACGCGTTTTTTCAGACAACTGAATCTCCTTTTAACAGCAAGGCTCAGAAGAGCCCACACACTCAGCCCTTAACCCCAGTGTACAGAAAGTGTCAAAACGTGTTTTTCAGCAGAAATAAACATGTTTCTGCAAGTTTGGTCAACCCCATGTAAGTTATGGGGCAGTAACATCACACTTTTCAAAACGTGTTTTTCAGCCCGAAATAAACGCGTTTTTTCAGGCAACTGAATCTCCTTGTAACAGCAAGGCTCACAAGAGCCCACACACTCAGCCCTTAACCCCAGTGTACAGAAAGTGTCAAAACGTGTTTTTCAGCAGAAATAAACATGTTTCTGCAAGTTTGGTCAACCCCATGTAAGTTATGGGGCAGTAACATCACACTTTTCAAAACGTGTTTTTCAGCCCGAAATAAACGCGTTTTTTCAGGCAACTGAATCTCCTTGTAACAGCAAGGCTCAGAAGAGCCCACACACTCAGCCCTTAACCCCAGTGTACAGAAAGTGTCAAAACGTGTTTTTCAGCAGAAATAAACATGTTTCTGCAAGTTTGGTCAACCCCATGTAAGTTATGGGGCAGTAACATCACACTTTTCAAAACGTGTTTTTCAGCCCGAAATAAACGCGTTTTTTCAGACAACTGAATCTCCTTGTAACAGCAAGGCTCAGAAGAGCCCACACACTCAGCCCTTAACCCCAGTGTACAGAAAGTGTCAAAACGTGTTTTTCAGCAGAAATAAACATGTTTCTGCAAGTTTGGTCAACCCCATGTAAGTTATGGGGCAGTAACATCACACTTTTCAAAACGTGTTTTTCAGCCCGAAATAAACGCGTTTTTTCAGGCAACTGAATCTCCTTGTAACAGCAAGGCTCACAAGAGCCCACACACTCAGCCCTTAACCCCAGTGTACAGAAAGTGTCAAAACGTGTTTTTCAGCAGAAATAAACATGTTTCTGCAAGTATGGTCAACCCCATGTAAGTTATGTGGCAGTAACATCACACTTTTCAAAACGTGTTTTTCAGCCCGAAATAAACGCGTTTTTTCAGGCAACTGAATCTCCTTGTAACAGCAAGGCTCAGAAGCGCCCACACACTCAGCCCTTAACCTCAGTGTACAGAAAGTGTCAAAACGTGTTTTTCAGCAGAAATAAACATGTTTCTGCAAGTTTGGTCAACCCCATGTAAGTTATGGGGCAGTAACATGACACTTTTCAAAACGTGTTTTTCAGCCCGAAATAAACGCGTTTTTTCAGACAACTGAATCTCCTTGTAACAGCAAGGCTCACAAGAGCCCACACACTCAGCCCTTAACCCCAGTGTACAGAAAGTGTCAAAACGTGTTTTTCAGCAGAAATAAACATGTTTCTGCAAGTTTGGTCAACCCCATGTAAGTTATGGGGCAGTAACATCACACTTTTCAAAACGTGTTTTTCAGCCCGAAATAAACGCGTTTTTTCAGACAACTGAATCTCCTTGTAACACCAAGGCTCAGAAGAGCCCACACACTCAGCCCTTAACCCCAGTGTACAGAAAGTGTCAAAACGTGTTTTTCAGCAAAATAAACATGTTTCTGCAAGTTTGGTCAACCCCATGTAAGTTATGGGGCAGTAACATGACACTTTTCAAAACGTGTTTTTCAGCCCGAAATAAACGCGTTTTTTCAGACAACTGAATCTCCTTGTAACACCAAGGCTCAGAAGAGCCCACACACTCAGCCCTTAACCCCAGTGTACAGAAAGTGTCAAAACGTGTTTTTCAGCAGAAATAAACATGTTTCTGCAAGTTTGGTCAACCCCATGTAAGTTATGGGGCAGTAACATCACACTTTTCAAAACGTGTTTTTCAGCCCGAAATAAACGCGTTTTTTCAGGCAACTGAATCTCCTTGTAACAGCAAGGCTCACAAGAGCCCACACACTCAGCCCTTAACCCCAGTGTACAGAAAGTGTCAAAACGTGTTTTTCAGCAGAAATAAACATGTTTCTGCAAGTTTGGTCAACCCCATGTAAGTTATGGGGCAGTAACATGACACTTTTCAAAACGTGTTTTTCAGCCCGAAATAAACGCGTTTTCTCAGACAATTGAATCTCCTTGTAACAGCAAGGCTCAGAAGAGCCCACACACTCAGCCCTTAACCCCAGTGTACAGAAAGTGTCAAAACGTGTTTTTCAGCAGAAATAAACATGTTTCTGCAAGTTTGGTCAACCCCATGTAAGTTATGGGGCAGTAACATCACACTTTTCAAAACGTGTTTTTCAGCCCGAAATAAACGCGTTTTTTCAGACAACTGAATCTCCTTGTAACAGCAAGGCTCAGAAGAGCCCACACACTCAGCCCTTAACCCCAGTGTACAGAAAGTGTCAAAACGTGTTTTTCAGCAGAAATAAACATGTTTCTGCAAGTTTGGTCAACCCCATGTAAGTTATGGGGCAGTAACATGACACTTTTCAAAACGTGTTTTTCAGCCCGAAATAAACGCGTTTTTTCAGACAACTGAATCTCCTTGTAACAGCAAGGCTCAGAAGAGCCCACACACTCAGCCCTTAACCCCAGTGTACAGAAAGTGTCAAAACGTGTTTTTCAGCAGAAATAAACATGTTTCTGCAAGTTTGGTCAACCCCATGTAAGTTATGGGGCAGTAACATCACACTTTTCAAAACGTGTTTTTCAGCCCGAAATAAACGCGTTTTTTCAGGCAACTGAATCTCCTTGTAACAGCAAGGCTCAGAAGAGCCCACACACTCAGCCCTTAACCCCAGTGTACAGAAAGTGTCAAAACGTGTTTTTCAGCAGAAATAAACATGTTTCTGCAAGTTTGGTCAACCCCATGTAAGTTATGGGGCAGTAACATCACACTTTTCAAAACGTGTTTTTCAGCCCGAAATAAACGCGTTTTTTCAGGCAACTGAATCTCCTTGTAACAGCAAGGCTCACAAGAGCCCACACACTCAGCCCTTAACCCCAGTGTACAGAAAGTGTCAAAACGTGTTTTTCAGCAGAAATAAACATGTTTCTGCAAGTTTGGTCAACCCCATGTAAGTTATGGGGCAGTAACATCACACTTTTCAAAACGTGTTTTTCAGCCCGAAATAAACGCGTTTTTTCAGGCAACTGAATCTCCTTGTAACAGCAAGGCTCAGAAGAGCCCACACACTCAGCCCTTAACCCCAGTGTACAGAAAGTGTCAAAACGTGTTTTTCAGCAGAAATAAACATGTTTCTGCAAGTTTGGTCAACCCCATGTAAGTTATGGGGCAGTAACATCACACTTTTCAAAACGTGTTTTTCAGCCCGAAATAAACGCGTTTTTTCAGGCAACTGAATCTCCTTGTAACAGCAAGGCTCACAAGAGCCCACACACTCAGCCCTTAACCCCAGTGTACAGAAAGTGTCAAAACGTGTTTTTCAGCAGAAATAAACATGTTTCTGCAAGTTTGGTCAACCCCATGTAAGTTATGGGGCAGTAACATGACACTTTTCAAAACGTGTTTTTCAGCCCGAAATAAACGCGTTTTTTCAGACAACTGAATCTCCTTGTAACACCAAGGCTCAGAAGAGCCCACACACTCAGCCCTTAACCCCAGTGTACAGAAAGTGTCAAAACGTGTTTTTCAGCAGAAATAAACATGTTTCTGCAAGTTTGGTCAACCCCATGTAAGTTATGGGGCAGTAACATGACACTTTTCAAAACGTGTTTTTCAGCCCGAAATAAACGCGTTTTTTCAGGCAACTGAATCTCCTTGTAACAGCAAGGCTCAGAAGAGCCCACACACTCAGCCCTTAACCCCAGTGTACAGAAAGTGTCAAAACGTGTTTTTCAGCAGAAATAAACATGTTTCTGCAAGTTTGGTCAACCCCATGTAAGTTATGGGGCAGTAACATGACACTTTTCAAAACGTGTTTTTCAGCCCGAAATAAACGCGTTTTTTCAGACAACTGAATCTCCTTGTAACACCAAGGCTCAGAAGAGCCCACACACTCAGCCCTTAACCCCAGTGTACAGAAAGTGTCAAAACGTGTTTTTCAGCAGAAATAAACATGTTTCTGCAAGTTTGGTCAACCCCATGTAAGTTATGGGGCAGTAACATGACACTTTTCAAAACGTGTTTTTCAGCCCGAAATAAACGCGTTTTTTCAGGCAACTGAATCTCCTTGTAACAGCAAGGCTCACAAGAGCCCACACACTCAGCCCTTAACCCCAGTGTACAGAAAGTGTCAAAACGTGTTTTTCAGCAGAAATAAACATGTTTCTGCAAGTTTGGTCAACCCCATGTAAGTTATGGGGCAGTAACATCACACTTTTCAAAACGTGTTTTTCAGGCCGAAATAAACGCGTTTTTTCAGACAACTGAATCTCCTTTTAACAGCAAGGCTCAGAAGAGCCCACACACTCAGCCCTTAACCCCAGTGTACAGAAAGTGTCAAAACGTGTTTTTCAGCAGAAATAAACATGTTTCTGCAAGTTTGGTCAACCCCATGTAAGTTATGGGGCAGTAACATCACACTTTTCAAAACGTGTTTTTCAGCCCGAAATAAACGCGTTTTTTCAGGCAACTGAATCTCCTTGTAACAGCAAGGCTCACAAGAGCCCACACACTCAGCCCTTAACCCCAGTGTACAGAAAGTGTCAAAACGTGTTTTTCAGCAGAAATAAACATGTTTCTGCAAGTTTGGTCAACCCCATGTAAGTTATGGGGCAGTAACATCACACTTTTCAAAACGTGTTTTTCAGCCCGAAATAAACGCGTTTTTTCAGGCAACTGAATCTCTTTGTAACAGCAAGGCTCAGAAGAGCCCACACACTCAGCCCTTAACCCCAGTGTACAGAAAGTGTCAAAACGTGTTTTTCAGCAGAAATAAACATGTTTCTGCAAGTTTGGTCAACCCCATGTAAGTTATGGGGCAGTAACATCACACTTTTCAATTCGTGTTTTTCAGCCCGAAATAAACGCGTTTTTTCAGGCAACTGAATCTCCTTGTAACAGCAAGGCTCAGAAGAGCCCACACACTCAGCCCTTAACCCCAGTGTACAGAAAGTGTCAAAACGTGTTTTTCAGCAGAAATAAACATGTTTCTGCAAGTTTGGTCAACCCCATGTAAGTTATGGGGCAGTAACATCACACTTTTCAAAACGTGTTTTTCAGCCCGAAATAAACGCGTTTTTTCAGGCAACTGAATCTCCTTGTAACAGCAAGGCTCACAAGAGCCCACACACTCAGCCCTTAACCCCAGTGTACAGAAAGTGTCAAAACGTGTTTTTCAGCAGAAATAAACATGTTTCTGCAAGTTTGGTCAACCCCATGTAAGTTATGGGGCAGTAACATCACACTTTTCAAAACGTGTTTTTCAGCCCGAAATAAACGCGTTTTTTCAGGCAACTGAATCTCCTTGTAACAGCAAGGCTCAGAAGAGCCCACACACTCAGCCCTTAACCCCAGTGTACAGAAAGTGTCAAAACGTGTTTTTCAGCAGAAATAAACATGTTTCTGCAAGTTTGGTCAACCCCATGTAAGTTATGGGGCAGTAACATGACACTTTTCAAAACGTTTTTTTCAGCCCGAAATAAACGCGTTTTTTCAGACAACTGAATCTCCTTGTAACACCAAGGCTCAGAAGAGCCCACACACTCAGCCCTTAACCCCAGTGTACAGAAAGTGTCAAAACGTGTTTTTCAGCAGAAATAAACATGTTTCTGCAAGTTTGGTCAACCCCATGTAAGTTATGGGGCAGTAACATGACACTTTTCAAAACGTGTTTTTCAGCCCGAAATAAACGCGTTTTTTCAGACAACTGAATCTCCTTGTAACAGCAAGGCCCAGAAGAGCCCACACACTCAGCCCTTAACCCCAGTGTACAGAAAGTGTCAAAACGTGTTTTTCAGCAGAAATAAACATGTTTCTGCAAGTTTGGTCAACCCCATGTAAGTTATGGGGCAGTAACATGACACTTTTCAAAACATGTTTTTCAGCCCGAAATAAACGCGTTTTTTCAGGCAACTGAATCTCCTTGTAACAGCAAGGCTCACAAGAGCCCACACACTCAGCCCTTAACCCCAGTGTACAGAAAGTGTCAAAACGTGTTTTTCAGCAGAAATAAACATGTTTCTGCAAGTTTGGTCAACCCCATGTAAGTTATGGGGCAGTAACATGACACTTTTCAAAACGTGTTTTTCAGCCCGAAATAAACGCGTTTTTTCAGGCAACTGAATCTCCTTGTAACACAAGGCTCAGAAGAGCCCACACACTCAGCCCTTAACCCCAGTGTACAGAAAGTGTCAAAACGTGTTTTTCAGCAGAAATAAACATGTTTCTGCAAGTTTGGTCAACCCCATGTAAGTTATGCGGCAGTAACATCACACTTTTCAAAACGTGTTTTTCAGCCCGAAATAAACGCGTTTTTTCAGGCAACTGAATCTCCTTGTAACAGCAAGGCTCACAAGAGCCCACACACTCAGCCCTTAACCCCAGTGTACAGAAAGTGTCAAAACGTGTTTTTCAGCAGAAATAAACATGTTTCTGCAAGTTTGGTCAACCCCATGTAAGTTATGGGGCAGTAACATCACACTTTTCAAAACGTGTTTTTCAGCCCGAAATAAACGCGTTTTTTCAGGCAACTGAATCTCCTTGTAACAGCAAGGCTCAGAAGAGCCCACACACTCAGCCCTTAACCCCAGTGTACAGAAAGTGTCAAAACGTGTTTTTCAGCAGAAATAAACATGTTTCTGCAAGTTTGGTCAACCCCATGTAAGTTATGGGGCAGTAACATGACACTTTTCAAAACGTGTTTTTCAGCCCGAAATAAACGCGTTTTTTCAGACAACTGAATCTCCTTGTAACACCAAGGCTCAGAAGAGCCCACACACTCAGCCCTTAACCCCAGTGTACAGAAAGTGTCAAAACGTGTTTTTCAGCAGAAATAAACATGTTTCTGCAAGTTTGGTCAACCCCATGTAAGTTATGGGGCAGTAACATCACACTTTTCAAAACGTGTTTTTCAGCCCGAAATAAACGCGTTTTTTCAGGCAACTGAATCTCCTTGTAACAGCAAGGCTCACAAGAGCCCACACACTCAGCCCTTAACCCCAGTGTACAGAAAGTGTCAAAACGTGTTTTTCAGCAGAAATAAACATGTTTCTGCAAGTTTGGTCAACCCCATGTAAGTTATGGGGCAGTAACATCACACTTTTCAAAACGTGTTTTTCAGCCCGAAATAAACGCGTTTTTTCAGGCAACTGAATCTCCTTGTAACAGCAAGGCTCAGAAGAGCCCACACACTCAGCCCTTAACCCCAGTGTACAGAAAGTGTCAAAACGTGTTTTTCAGCAGAAATAAACATGTTTCTGCAAGTTTGGTCAACCCCATGTAAGTTATGGGGCAGTAACATGACACTTTTCAAAACGTGTTTTTCAGCCCGAAATAAACGCGTTTTTTCAGACAACTGAATCTCCTTGTAACACCAAGGCTCAGAAGAGCCCACACACTCAGCCCTTAACCCCAGTGTACAGAAAGTGTCAAAACGTGTTTTTCAGCAGAAATAAACATGTTTCTGCAAGTTTGGTCAACCCCATGTAAGTTATGGGGCAGTAACATGACACTTTTCAAAACGTGTTTTTCAGCCCGAAATAAACGCGTTTTTTCAGGCAACTGAATCTCCTTGTAACAGCAAGGCTCACAAGAGCCCACACACTCAGCCCTTAACCCCAGTGTACAGAAAGTGTCAAAACGTGTTTTTCAGCAGAAATAAACATGTTTCTGCAAGTTTGGTCAACCCCATGTAAGTTATGGGGCAGTAACATCACACTTTTCAAAACGTGTTTTTCAGGCCGAAATAAACGCGTTTTTTCAGACAACTGAATCTCCTTTTAACAGCAAGGCTCAGAAGAGCCCACACACTCAGCCCTTAACCCCAGTGTACAGAAAGTGTCAAAACGTGTTTTTCAGCAGAAATAAACATGTTTCTGCAAGTTTGGTCAACCCCATGTAAGTTATGGGGCAGTAACATCACACTTTTCAAAACGTGTTTTTCAGCCCGAAATAAACGCGTTTTTTCAGGCAACTGAATCTCCTTGTAACAGCAAGGCTCACAAGAGCCCACACACTCAGCCCTTAATCCCAGTGTACAGAAAGTGTCAAAACGTGTTTTTCAGCAGAAATAAACATGTTTCTGCAAGTTTGGTCAACCCCATGTAAGTTATGGGGCAGTAACATCACACTTTTCAAAACGTGTTTTTCAGCCCGAAATAAACGCGTTTTTTCAGGCAACTGAATCTCTTTGTAACAGCAAGGCTCAGAAGAGCCCACACACTCAGCCCTTAACCCCAGTGTACAGAAAGTGTCAAAACGTGTTTTTCAGCAGAAATAAACATGTTTCTGCAAGTTTGGTCAACCCCATGTAAGTTATGGGGCAGTAACATCACACTTTTCAATTCGTGTTTTTCAGCCCGAAATAAACGCGTTTTTTCAGGCAACTGAATCTCCTTGTAACAGCAAGGCTCAGAAGAGCCCACACACTCAGCCCTTAACCCCAGTGTACAGAAAGTGTCAAAACGTGTTTTTCAGCAGAAATAAACATGTTTCTGCAAGTTTGGTCAACCCCATGTAAGTTATGGGGCAGTAACATCACACTTTTCAAAACGTGTTTTTCAGCCCGAAATAAACGCGTTTTTTCAGGCAACTGAATCTCCTTGTAACAGCAAGGCTCACAAGAGCCCACACACTCAGCCCTTAACCCCAGTGTACAGAAAGTGTCAAAACGTGTTTTTCAGCAGAAATAAACATGTTTCTGCAAGTTTGGTCAACCCCATGTAAGTTATGGGGCAGTAACATCACACTTTTCAAAACGTGTTTTTCAGCCCGAAATAAACGCGTTTTTTCAGGCAACTGAATCTCCTTGTAACAGCAAGGCTCAGAAGAGCCCACACACTCAGCCCTTAACCCCAGTGTACAGAAAGTGTCAAAACGTGTTTTTCAGCAGAAATAAACATGTTTCTGCAAGTTTGGTCAACCCCATGTAAGTTATGGGGCAGTAACATGACACTTTTCAAAACGTGTTTTTCAGCCCGAAATAAACGCGTTTTTTCAGACAACTGAATCTCCTTGTAACACCAAGGCTCAGAAGAGCCCACACACTCAGCCCTTAACCCCAGTGTACAGAAAGTGTCAAAACGTGTTTTTCAGCAGAAATAAACATGTTTCTGCAAGTTTGGTCAACCCCATGTAAGTTATGGGGCAGTAACATGACACTTTTCAAAACGTGTTTTTCAGCCCGAAATAAACGCGTTTTTTCAGGCAACTGAATCTCCTTGTAACAGCAAGGCTCACAAGAGCCCACACACTCAGCCCTTAACCCCAGTGTACAGAAAGTGTCAAAACGTGTTTTTCAGCAGAAATAAACATGTTTCTGCAAGTTTGGTCAACCCCATGTAAGTTATGGGGCAGTAACATGACACTTTTCAAAACGTGTTTTTCAGCCCGAAATAAACGCGTTTTTTCAGACAACTGAATCTCCTTGTAACACAAGGCTCAGAAGAGCCCACACACTCAGCCCTTAACCCCAGTGTACAGAAAGTGTCAAAACGTGTTTTTCAGCAGAAATAAACATGTTTCTGCAAGTTTGGTCAACCCCATGTAAGTTATGGGGCAGTAACATCACACTTTTCAAAACGTGTTTTTCAGCCCGAAATAAACGCGTTTTTTCAGGCAACTGAATCTCCTTGTAACAGCAAGGCTCACAAGAGCCCACACACTCAGCCCTTAACCCCAGTGTACAGAAAGTGTCAAAACGTGTTTTTCAGCAGAAATAAACATGTTTCTGCAAGTTTGGTCAACCCCATGTAAGTTATGGGGCAGTAACATCACACTTTTCAAAACGTGTTTTTCAGCCCGAAATAAACGCGTTTTTTCAGGCAACTGAATCTCCTTGTAACAGCAAGGCTCAGAAGAGCCCACACACTCAGCCCTTAACCCCAGTGTACAGAAAGTGTCAAAACGTGTTTTTCAGCAGAAATAAACATGTTTCTGCAAGTTTGGTCAACCCCATGTAAGTTATGGGGCAGTAACATGACACTTTTCAAAACGTGTTTTTCAGCCCGAAATAAACGCGTTTTTTCAGACAACTGAATCTCCTTGTAACACCAAGGCTCAGAAGAGCCCACACACTCAGCCCTTAACCCCAGTGTACAGAAAGTGTCAAAACGTGTTTTTCAGCAGAAATAAACATGTTTCTGCAAGTTTGGTCAACCCCATGTAAGTTATGGGGCAGTAACATGACACTTTTCAAAACGTGTTTTTCAGCCCGAAATAAACGCGTTTTTTCAGACAACTGAATCTCCTTGTAACAGCAAGGCCCAGAAGAGCCCACACACTCAGCCCTTAACCCCAGTGTACAGAAAGTGTCAAAACGTGTTTTTCAGCAGAAATAAACATGTTTCTGCAAGTTTGGTCAACCCCATGTAAGTTATGGGGCAGTAACATGACACTTTTCAAAACGTGTTTTTCAGCCCGAAATAAACGCGTTTTTTCAGGCAACTGAATCTCCTTGTAACAGCAAGGCTCACAAGAGCCCACACACTCAGCCCTTAACCCCAGTGTACAGAAAGTGTCAAAACGTGTTTTTCAGCAGAAATAAACATGTTTCTGCAAGTTTGGTCAACCCCATGTAAGTTATGGGGCAGTAACATCACACTTTTCAAAACGTGTTTTTCAGCCCGAAATAAACGCGTTTTTTCAGACAACTGAATCTCCTTGTAACAGCAAGGCTCAGAAGAGCCCACACACTCAGCCCTTAACCCCAGTGTACAGAAAGTGTCAAAACGTGTTTTTCAGCAGAAATAAACATGTTTCTGCAAGTTTGGTCAACCCCATGTAAGTTATGGGGCAGTAACATGACACTTTTCAAAACTTGTTTTTCAGCCCGAAATAAACGCGTTTTTTCAGACAACTGAATCTCCTTGTAACAGCAAGGCTCAGAAGAGCCCACACACTCAGCCCTTAACCCCAGTGTACAGAAAGTGTCAAAACGTGTTTTTCAGCAGAAATAAACATGTTTCTGCAAGTTTGGTCAACCCCATGTAAGTTATGGGGCAGTAACATGACACTTTTCAAAACGTGTTTTTCAGCCCGAAATAAACGCGTTTTTTCAGGCAACTGAATCTCCTTGTAACAGCAAGGCTCAGAAGAGCCCACACACTCAGCCCTTAACCCCAGTGTACAGAAAGTGTCAAAACGTGTTTTTCAGCAGAAATAAACATGTTTCTGCAAGTTTGGTCAACCCCATGTAAGTTATGGGGCAGTAACATGACACTTTTCAAAACGTGTTTTTCAGCCCGAAATAAACGCGTTTTTTCAGGCAACTGAATCTCCTTGTAACAGCAAGGCTCAGAAGAGCCCACACACTCAGCCCTTAACCCCAGTGTACAGAAAGTGTCAAAACGTGTTTTTCAGCAGAAATAAACATGTTTCTGCAAGTTTGGTCAACCCCATGTAAGTTATGGGGCAGTAACATGACACTTTTCAAAACGTGTTTTTCAGCCCGAAATAAACGCGTTTTTTCAGGCAACTGAATCTCCTTGTAACAGCAAGGCTCACAAGAGCCCACACACTCAGCCCTTAACCCCAGTGTACAGAAAGTGTCAAAACGTGTTTTTCAGCAGAAATAAACATGTTTCTGCAAGTTTGGTCAACCCCATGTAAGTTATGGGGCAGTAACATCACACTTTTCAAAACGTGTTTTTCAGCCCGAAATAAACGCGTTTTTTCAGGCAACTGAATCTCCTTGTAACAGCAAGGCTCAGAAGAGCCCACACACTCAGCCCTTAACCCCAGTGTACAGAAAGTGTCAAAACGTGTTTTTCAGCAGAAATAAACATGTTTCTGCAAGTTTGGTCAACCCCATGTAAGTTATGGGGCAGGAACAGCACACTTTTCAAAACGTGTTTTTCAGCCCGAAATAAACGCGTTTTCTCAACCCTTGGAATCACAGTGTAACTGACTGGCTCAGAAGAGCCCACTGAGTCAGCCCTTAACCCCAGTGTGCAGAAGTTGTCAAAACGTGTTTTTCAGCACAAATAAACACGTTTTGGCAACTTTGGTCACCAACATGTAAGTTATAGGGCAGGAACAACATACTTTTCAAAACGTGTTTTTCAGCCCGAAATAAACGCGTTTTCTCAACCCTTGGAATCACAGTGTAACTGACTGGCTCAGAAGAGCCCACTGAGTCAGCCCTTAACCCCAGTGTGCAGAAGTTGTCAAAACGTTTTTTTCAGCACAAATAAACACGTTTTGGCAACTTTGGTCACCAACATGTAAGTTATAGGGGAGGAACACAACACTTTTCAAAACGTGTTTTTCAGCCCGAAATAAACGCGTTTTCTCAACCCTTGGAATCACAGTGTAACTGACTGGCTCAGAAGAGCCCACTGAGTCAGCCCTTTACCCCAGTGTGCAGAAATTGTCAAAACGTGTTTTTCAGCACAAATAAACACGTTTTGGCAACTTTGGTCACCAACATGTAAGTTATAGGGCAGGAACAACATACTTTTCAAAAAGTGTTTTTCAGCCCCAAATAAACGCGTTTTCTCAACCCTTGGAATCACAGTGTAACTGACTGGCTCAGAAGAGCACAGTGAGTCAGCCCTTAACCCCAGTGTGCAGAAATTGTCAAATCGTGTTTTTCAGCACAAATAAACACGTTTTGGCAACTTTGGTCACCAACATGTAAGTTATAGGGCAGGAACAGAACACTTTTCAAAACGTGTTTTTCAGCCCGAAATAAACGCGTTTTCTCAACCCTTGGAATCACAGTGTAACTGACTGGCTCAGAAGAGCCCACTGAGTCAGCCCTTAACCCCAGTGTGCAGAAGTTGTCAAAACGTGTTTTTCAGCACAAATAAACACGTTTTGGCAACTTTGGTCACCAACATGTAAGTTATAGGGGAGGAACACAACACTTTTCAAAACGTGTTTTTCAGCCCGAAATAAACGCGTTTTCTCAACCCTTGGAATCACAGTGTAACTGACTGGCTCAGAAGAGCACAGTGAGTCAGCCCTTAACCCCAGTGTGCAGAAATTGTCAAATCGTGTTTTTCAGCACAAATAAACACGTTTTGGCAACTTTGGTCACCAACATGTAAGTTATAGGGCAGGAACAGAACACTTTTCAAAACGTGTTTTTCAGCCCGAAATAAACGCGTTTTCTCAACCCTTGGAATCACAGTGTAACTGACTGGCTCAGAAGAGCCCACTGAGCCAGCAATTAACCCCAGTGTGCAGAAGTTGTCAAAACGTGTTTTTCAGCACAAATAAACACGTTTTGGCAACTTTGGTCACCAACATGTAAGTTATAGGGGAGGAACACAACACTTTTCAAAACGTGTTTTTCAGCCCGAAATAAACGCGTTTTCTCAACCCTTGGAATCACAGTGTAACTGACTGGCTCAGAAGAGCCCACTGAGTCAGCCCTTAACCCCAGTGTGCAGAAGTTGTCAAAACGTGTTTTTCAGCACAAATAAACACGTTTTGGCAACTTTGGTCACCAACATGTAAGTTATAGGGCAGGAACAACATACTTTTCAAAACGTGTTTTTCAGCCCGAAATAAACGTGTTTTCTCAACCCTTGGAATCACAGTGTAACTGACTGGCTCAGAAGTGCCCACTGAGTCAGCCCTTAACCCCAGTGTGCAGAAGTTGTCAAAACGTGTTTTTCAGCACAAATAAACACGTTTTGGCAACTTTGGTCACCAACATGTAAGTTATAGGGGAGGAACACAACACTTTTCAAAACGTGTTTTTCAGCCCGAAATAAACGCGTTTTCTCAACCCTTGGAATCACAGTGTAACTGACTGGCTCAGAAGAGCCCACTGAGTCAGCCCTTAACCCCAGTGTGCAGAAGTTGTCAAAACGTGTTTTTCAGCACAAATAAACACGTTTTGGCAACTTTGGTCACCAACATGTAAGTTATAGGGCAGGAACAACATACTTTTCAAAACGTGTTTTTCAGCCCGAAATAAACGCGTTTTCTCAACCCTTGGAATCACAGTGTAACTGACTGGCTCAGAAGAGCCCACTGAGTCAGCCCTTAACCCCAGTGTGCAGAAGTTGTCAAAACGTTTTTTTCAGCACAAATAAACACGTTTTGGCAACTTTGGTCACCAACATGTAAGTTATAGGGGAGGAACACAACACTTTTCAAAACGTGTTTTTCAGCCCCAAATAAACGCGTTTTCTCAACCCTTGGAATCACAGTGTAACTGACTGGCTCAGAAGAGCCCACTGAGTCAGCCCTTTACCCCAGTGTGCAGAAATTGTCAAAACGTGTTTTTCAGCACAAATAAACACGTTTTGGCAACTTTGGTCACCAACATGTAAGTTATAGGGGAGGAACACAACACTTTTCAAAACGTGTTTTTCAGCCCGAAATAAACGCGTTTTCTCAACCCTTGGAATCACAGTGTAACTGACTGGCTCAGAAGAGCCCACTGAGTCAGCCCTTAACCCCAGTGTGCAGAAGTTGTCAAAACGTGTTTTTCAGCACAAATAAACACGTTTTGGCAACTTTGGTCACCAACATGTAAGTTATAGGGGAGGAACACAACACTTTTCAAAACGTGTTTTTCAGCCCGAAATAAACGCGTTTTCTCAACCCTTGGAATCACAGTGTAACTGACTGGCTCAGAAGAGCCCACTGAGTCAGCCCTTAACCCCAGTGTGCAGAAATTGTCAAAACGTGTTTTTCAGCACAAATAAACACGTTTTGGCAACTTTGGTCACCAACATGTAAGTTATAGGGCAGGAACAGAACACTTTTCAAAACGTGTTTTTCAGCCCGAAATAAACGCGTTTTCTCAACCCTTGGAATCACAGTGTAACTGACTGGCTCAGAAGAGCCCACTGAGCCAGCCCTTAACCCCAGTGTGCAGAAGTTGTCAAAACGTGTTTTTCAGCACAAATAAACACGTTTTGGCAACTTTGGTCACCAACATGTAAGTTATAGGGGAGGAACACAACACTTTTCAAAACGTGTTTTTCAGCCCGAAATAAACGCGTTTTCTCAACCCTTGGAATCACAGTGTAACTGACTGGCTCAGAAGAGCCCACTGAGTCAGCCCTTAACCCCAGTGTGCAGAAGTTGTCAAAACGTGTTTTTCAGCACAAATAAACACGTTTTGGCAACTTTGGTCACCAACATGTAAGTTATAGGGGAGGAACACAACACTTTTCAAAACGTGTTTTTCAGCCCGAAATAAACGCGTTTTCTCAACCCTTGGAATCACAGTGTAACTGACTGGCTCAGAAGAGCCCACTGAGTCAGCCCTTAACCCCAGTGTGCAGAAGTTGTCAAAACGTGTTTTTCAGCACAAATAAACACGTTTTGGCAACTTTGGTCACCAACATGTAAGTTATAGGGCAGGAACAACATACTTTTCAAAACGTGTTTTTCAGCCCGAAATAAACGCGTTTTCTCAACCCTTGGAATCACAGTGTAACTGACTGGCTCAGAAGAGCCCACTGAGTCAGCCCTTAACCCCAGTGTGCAGAAGTTGTCAAAATGTGTTTTTCAGCACAAATAAACACGTTTTGGCAACTTTGGTCACCAACATGTAAGTTATAGGGGAGGAACACAACACTTTTCAAAACGTGTTTTTCAGCCCGAAATAAACGCGTTTTCTCAACCCTTGGAATCCCAGTGTAACTGACTGGCTCAGAAGAGCCCACTGAGTCAGCCCTTAACCCCAGTGTGCAGAAGTTGTCAAAACGTGTTTTTCAGCACAAATAAACACGTTTTGGCAACTTTGGTCACCAACATGTAAGTTATAGGGCAGGAACAACATACTTTTCAAAACGTGTTTTTCAGCCCGAAATAAACGCGTTTTCTCAACCCTTGGAATCACAGTGTAACTGACTGGCTCAGAAGAGCCCACTGAGTCAGCCCTTAACCCCAGTGTGCAGAAGTTGTCAAAACGTTTTTTTCAGCACAAATAAACACGTTTTGGCAACTTTGGTCACCAACATGTAAGTTATAGGGGAGGAACACAACACTTTTCAAAACGTGTTTTTCAGCCCGAAATAAACGCGTTTTCTCAACCCTTGGAATCACAGTGTAACTGACTGGCTCAGAAGAGCCCACTGAGTCAGCCCTTTACCCCAGTGTGCAGAAATTGTCAAAACGTGTTTTTCAGCACAAATAAACACGTTTTGGCAACTTTGGTCACCAACATGTAAGTTATAGGGCAGGAACAACATACTTTTCAAAAAGTGTTTTTCAGCCCCAAATAAACGCGTTTTCTCAACCCTTGGAATCACAGTGTAACTGATTGGCTCAGAAGAGCCCACTGAGTCAGCCCTTAACCCCAGTGTGCAGAAGTTGTCAAAACGTGTTTTTCAGCACAAATAAACACGTTTTGGCAACTTTGGTCACCAACATGTAAGTTATAGGGCAGGAACAACATACTTTTCAAAACGTGTTTTTCAGCCCGAAATAAACGCGTTTTCTCAACCCTTGGAATCACAGTGTAACTGACTGGCTCAGAAGAGCCCACTGAGTCAGCCCTTAACCCCAGTGTGCAGAAGTTGTCAAAACGTGTTTTTCAGCACAAATAAACACGTTTTGGCAACTTTGGTCACCAACATGTAAGTTATAGGGGAGGAACACAACACTTTTCAAAACGTGTTTTTCAGCCCGAAATAAACGCGTTTTCTCAACCCTTGGAATCACAGTGTAACTGACTGGCTCAGAAGAGCCCACTGAGTCAGCCCTTAACCCCAGTGTGCAGAAGTTGTCAAAACGTGTTTTTCAGCACAAATAAACACGTTTTGGCAACTTTGGTCACCAACATGTAAGTTATAGGGCAGGAACAACATACTTTTCAAAACGTGTTTTTCAGCCCGAAATAAACGCGTTTTCTCAACCCTTGGAATCACAGTGTAACTGACTGGCTCAGAAGAGCCCACTGAGTCAGCCCTTAACCCCAGTGTGCAGAAATTGTCAAAACGTGTTTTTCAGCACAAATAAACACGTTTTGGCAACTTTGGTCACCAACATGTAAGTTATAGGGCAGGAACAACATACTTTTCAAAACGTGTTTTTCAGCCCCAAATAAACGCGTTTTCTCAACCCTTGGAATCACAGTGTAACTGACTGGCTCAGAAGAGCCCACTGAGTCAGCCCTTAACCCCAGTGTGCAGAAGTTGTCAAAACGTGTTTTTCAGCACAAATAAACACGTTTTGGCAACTTTGGTCACCAACATGTAAGTTATAGGGGAGGAACACAACACTTTTCAAAACGTGTTTTTCAGCCCCAAATAAACGCGTTTTCTCAACCCTTGGAATCACAGTGTAACTGACTGGCTCAGAAGAGCCCACTGAGTCAGCCCTTAACCCCAGTGTGCAGAAGTTGTCAAAACGTGTTTTTCAGCACAAATAAACACGTTTTGGCAACTTTGGTCACCAACATGTAAGTTATAGGGCAGGAACAACATACTTTTCAAAACGTGTTTTTCAGCCCGAAATAAACGCGTTTTCTCAACCCTTGGAATCACAGTGTAACTGACTGGCTCAGAAGAGCCCACTGAGTCAGCCCTTAACCCCAGTGTGCAGAAGTTGTCAAAACGTGTTTTTCAGCACAAATAAACACGTTTTGGCAACTTTGGTCACCAACATGTAAGTTATAGGGGAGGAACACAACACTTTTCAAAACGTGTTTTTCAGCCCGAAATAAACGCGTTTTCTCAACCCTTGGAATCACAGTGTAACTGACTGGCTCAGAAGAGCCCACTGAAACAGCCCTTAACCCCAGTGTGCAGAAGTTGTCAAAACGTGTTTTTCAGCACAAATAAACACGTTTTGGCAACTTTGGTCACCAACATGTAAGTTATAGGGCAGGAACAACATACTTTTCAAAACGTGTTTTTCGCCCGAAATAAACACGTTTTCTCAACCCTTGGAATCACAGTGTAACTGACTGGCTCAGAAGAGCCCACTGAGTCAGCCCTTTACCCCAGTGTGCAGAAGTTGTCAAAACGTTTTTTTCAGCACAAATAAACACGTTTTGGCAACTTTGGTCACCAACATGTAAGTTATAGGGGAGGAACACAACACTTTTCAAAACGTGTTTTTCAGCCCGAAATAAACGCGTTTTCTCAACCCTTGGAATCACAGTGTAACTGACTGGCTCAGAAGAGCCCACTGAGTCAGCCCTTAACCCCAGTGTGCAGAAATTGTCAAAACGTGTTTTTCAGCACAAATAAACACGTTTTGGCAACTTTGGTCACCAACATGTAAGTTATAGGGCAGGAACAACATACTTTTCAAAAAGTGTTTTTCAGCCCGAAATAAACGCGTTTTCTCAACCCTTGGAATCACAGTGTAACTGACTGGCTCAGAAGAGCACAGTGAGTCAGCCCTTAACCCCAGTGTGCAGAAATTGTCAAATCGTGTTTTTCAGCACAAATAAACACGTTTTGGCAACTTTGGTCACCAACATGTAAGTTATAGGGCAGGAACAGAACACTTTTCAAAACGTGTTTTTCAGCCCGAAATAAACGCGTTTTCTCAACCCTTGGAATCACAGAGTAACTGACTGGCTCAGAAGAGCCCACTGAGCCAGCCCTTAACCCCAGTGTGCAGAAGTTGTCAAAACGTGTTTTTCAGCACAAATAAACACGTTTTGGCAACTTTGGTCACCAACATGTAAGTTATAGGGGAGGAACACAACACTTTTCAAAACGTGTTTTTCAGCCCGAAATAAACGCGTTTTCTCAACCCTTGGAATCACAGTGTAACTGACTGGCTCAGAAGAGCCCACTGAGTCAGCCCTTAACCCCAGTGTGCAGAAGTTGTCAAAACGTGTTTTTCAGCACAAATAAACACGTTTTGGCAACTTTGGTCACCAACATGTAAGTTATAGGGGAGGAACACAACACTTTTCAAAACGTGTTTTTCAGCCCGAAATAAACGCGTTTTCTCAACCCTTGGAATCACAGTGTAACTGACTGGCTCAGAAGAGCCCACTGAGTCAGCCCTTAACCCCAGTGTGCAGAAGTTGTCAAAACGTGTTTTTCAGCACAAATAAACACGTTTTGGCAACTTTGGTCACCAACATGTAAGTTATAGGGCAGGAACAACATACTTTTCAAAACGTGTTTTTCAGCCCGAAATAAACGCGTTTTCTCAACCCTTGGAATCACAGTGTAACTGACTGGCTCAGAAGAGCCCACTGAGTCAGCCCTTAACCCCAGTGTGCAGAAGTTGTCAAAACGTGTTTTTCAGCACAAATAAACACGTTTTGGCAACTTTGGTCACCAACATGTAAGTTACAGGGGAGGAACACAACACTTTTCAAAACGTGTTTTTCAGCCCGAAATAAACGCGTTTTCTCAACCCTTGGAATCCCAGTGTAACTGACTGGCTCAGAAGAGCCCACTGAGTCAGCCCTTAACCCCAGTGTGCAGAAGTTGTCAAAACGTGTTTTTCAGCACAAATAAACACGTTTTGGCAACTTTGGTCACCAACATGTAAGTTATAGGGCAGGAACAACATACTTTTCAAAACGTGTTTTTCAGCCCGAAATAAACGCGTTTTCTCAACCCTTGGAATCACAGTGTAACTGACTGGCTCAGAAGAGCCCACTGAGTCAGCCCTTAACCCCAGTGTGCAGAAGTTGTCAAAACGTTTTTTTCAGCACAAATAAACACGTTTTGGCAACTTTGGTCACCAACATGTAAGTTATAGGGGAGGAACACAACACTTTTCAAAACGTGTTTTTCAGCCCGAAATAAACGCGTTTTCTCAACCCTTGGAATCACAGTGTAACTGACTGGCTCAGAAGAGCCCACTGAGTCAGCCCTTTACCCCAGTGTGCAGAAATTGTCAAAACGTGTTTTTCAGCACAAATAAACACGTTTTGGCAACTTTGGTCACCAACATGTAAGTTATAGGGCAGGAACAACATACTTTTCAAAACGTGTTTTTCAGCCCCAAATAAACGCGTTTTCTCAACCCTTGGAATCACAGTGTAACTGATTGGCTCAGAAGAGCCCACTGAGTCAGCCCTTAACCCCAGTGTGCAGAAGTTGTCAAAACGTGTTTTTCAGCACAAATAAACACGTTTTGGCAACTTTGGTCACCAACATGTAAGTTATAGGGGAGGAACACAACACTTTTCAAAACGTGTTTTTCAGCCCGAAATAAACGCGTTTTCTCAACCCTTGGAATCACAGTGTAACTGACTGGCTCAGAAGAGCCCACTGAGTCAGCCCTTAACCCCAGTGTGCAGAAGTTGTCAAAACGTGTTTTTCAGCACAAATAAACACGTTTTGGCAACTTTGGTCACCAACATGTAAGTTATAGGGCAGGAACAACATACTTTTCAAAACGTGTTTTTCAGCCCGAAATAAACGCGTTTTCTCAACCCTTGGAATCACAGTGTAACTGACTGGCTCAGAAGAGCCCACTGAGTCAGCCCTTAACCCCAGTGTGCAGAAGTTGTCAAAACGTGTTTTTCAGCACAAATAAACACGTTTTGGCAACTTTGGTCACCAACATGTAAGTTATAGGGGAGGAACACAACACTTTTCAAAACGTGTTTTTCAGCCCGAAATAAACGCGTTTTCTCAACCCTTGGAATCACAGTGTAACTGACTGGCTCAGAAGAGCCCACTGAGTCAGCCCTTAACCCCAGTGTGCAGAAGTTGTCAAAACGTGTTTTTCAGCACAAATAAACACGTTTTGGCAACTTTGGTCACCAACATGTAAGTTATAGGGCAGGAACAACATACTTTTCAAAACGTGTTTTTCAGCCCAAAATAAACGCGTTTTCTCAACCCTTGGAATCACAGTGTAACTGACTGGCTCAGAAGAGCCCACTGAGTCAGCCCTTAACCCCAGTGTGCAGAAAATGTCAAAACGTGTTTTTCAGCACAAATAAACACGTTTTGGCAACTTTGGTCACCAACATGTAAGTTATAGGGCAGGAACAACATACTTTTCAAAAAGTGTTTTTCAGCCCGAAATAAACGCGTTTTCTCAACCCTTGGAATCACAGTGTAACTGACTGGCTCAGAAGAGCCCACTGAGTCAGCCCTTAACCCCAGTGTGCAGAAGTTGTCAAAACATGTTTTTCAGCACAAATAAACACGTTTTGGCAACTTTGGTCACCAACATGTAAGTTATTGGGGAGGAACACAACACTTTTCAAAACGTGTTTTTCAGCCCGAAATAAACGCGTTTTCTCAACCCTTGGAATCACAGTGTAACTGACTGGCTCAGAAGAGCCCACTGAGTCAGCCCTTAACCCCAGTGTGCAGAAGTTGTCAAAACGTGTTTTTCAGCACAAATAAACACGTTTTGGCAACTTTGGTCACCAACATGTAAGTTATAGGGCAGGAACAACATACTTTTCAAAACGTGTTTTTCAGCCCGAAATAAACGCGTTTTCTCAACCCTTGGAATCACAGTGTAACTGACTGGCTCAGAAGAGCCCACTGAGTCAGCCCTTAACCCCAGTGTGCAGAAGTTGTCAAAACGTGTTTTTCAGCACAAATAAACACGTTTTGGCAACTTTGGTCACCAACATGTAAGTTATAGGGGAGGAACACAACACTTTTCAAAACGTGTTTTTCAGCCCGAAATAAACGCGTTTTCTCAACCCTTGGAATCACAGTGTAACTGACTGGCTCAGAAGAGCCCACTGAGTCAGCCCTTAACCCCAGTGTGCAGAAGTTGTCAAAACGTGTTTTTCAGCACAAATAAACACGTTTTGGCAACTTTGGTCACCAACATGTAAGTTATAGGGGAGGAACACAACACTTTTCAAAACGTGTTTTTCAGCCCGAAATAAACGCGTTTTCTCAACCCTTGGAATCACAGTGTAACTGACTGGCTCAGAAGAGCACAGTGAGTCAGCCCTTAACCCCAGTGTGCAGAAATTGTCAAATCGTGTTTTTCAGCACAAATAAACACGTTTTGGCAACTTTGGTCACCAACATGTAAGTTATAGGGCAGGAACAGAACACTTTTCAAAACGTGTTTTTCAGCCCGAAATAAACGCGTTTTCTCAACCCTTGGAATCACAGTGTAACTGACTGGCTCAGAAGAGCCCACTGAGCCAGCAATTAACCCCAGTGTGCAGAAGTTGTCAAAACGTGTTTTTCAGCACAAATAAACACGTTTTGGCAACTTTGGTCACCAACATGTAAGTTATAGGGGAGGAACACAACACTTTTCAAAACGTGTTTTTCAGCCCGAAATAAACGCGTTTTCTCAACCCTTGGAATCACAGTGTAACTGACTGGCTCAGAAGAGCCCACTGAGTCAGCCCTTAACCCCAGTGTGCAGAAGTTGTCAAAACGTGTTTTTCAGCACAAATAAACACGTTTTGGCAACTTTGGTCACCAACATGTAAGTTATAGGGGAGGAACACAACACTTTTCAAAACGTGTTTTTCAGCCCGAAATAAACGCGTTTTCTCAACCCTTGGAATCACAGTGTAACTGACTGGCTCAGAAGAGCCCACTGAGTCAGCCCTTAACCCCAGTGTGCAGAAGTTGTCAAAACGTGTTTTTCAGCACAAATAAACACGTTTTGGCAACTTTGGTCACCAACATGTAAGTTATAGGGGAGGAACACAACACTTTTCAAAACGTGTTTTTCAGCCCGAAATAAACGCGTTTTCTCAACCCTTGGAATCACAGTGTAACTGACTGGCTCAGAAGAGCCCACTGAGTCAGCCCTTAACCCCAGTGTGCAGAAGTTGTCAAAACGTGTTTTTCAGCACAAATAAACACGTTTTGGCAACTTTGGTCACCAACATGTAAGTTATAGGGCAGGAACAACATACTTTTCAAAACGTGTTTTTCAGCCCGAAATAAACGCGTTTTCTCAACCCTTGGAATCACAGTGTAACTGACTGGCTCAGAAGAGCCCACTGAGTCAGCCCTTAACCCCAGTGTGCAGAAGTTGTCAAAACGTTTTTTTCAGCACAAATAAACACGTTTTGGCAACTTTGGTCACCAACATGTAAGTTATAGGGGAGGAACACAACACTTTTCAAAACGTGTTTTTCAGCCCGAAATAAACGCGTTTTCTCAACCCTTGGAATCACAGTGTAACTGACTGGCTCAGAAGAGCCCACTGAGTCAGCCCTTTACCCCAGTGTGCAGAAATTGTCAAAACGTGTTTTTCAGCACAAATAAACACGTTTTGGCAACTTTGGTCACCAACATGTAAGTTATAGGGCAGGAACAACATACTTTTCAAAAAGTGTTTTTCAGCCCCAAATAAACGCGTTTTCTCAACCCTTGGAATCACAGTGTAACTGACTGGCTCAGAAGAGCCCACTGAGTCAGCCCTTAACCCCAGTGTGCAGAAGTTGTCAAAACGTGTTTTTCAGCACAAATAAACACGTTTTGGCAACTTTGGTCACCAACATGTAAGTTATAGGGGAGGAACACAACACTTTTCAAAACGTGTTTTTCAGCCCGAAATAAACGCGTTTTCTCAACCCTTGGAATCACAGTGTAACTGACTGGCTCAGAAGAGCCCACTGAGTCAGCCCTTAACCCCAGTGTGCAGAAGTTGTCAAAACGTGTTTTTCAGCACAAATAAACACGTTTTGGCAACTTTGGTCACCAACATGTAAGTTATAGGGCAGGAACAACATACTTTTCAAAACGTGTTTTTCAGCCCGAAATAAACGCGTTTTCTCAACCCTTGGAATCACAGTGTAACTGACTGGCTCAGAAGAGCCCACTGAGTCAGCCCTTAACCCCAGTGTGCAGAAGTTGTCAAAACGTTTTTTTCAGCACAAATAAACACGTTTTGGCAACTTTGGTCACCAACATGTAAGTTATAGGGGAGGAACACAACACTTTTCAAAACGTGTTTTTCAGCCCGAAATAAACGCGTTTTCTCAACCCTTGGAATCACAGTGTAACTGACTGGCTCAGAAGAGCCCACTGAGTCAGCCCTTTACCCCAGTGTGCAGAAATTGTCAAAACGTGTTTTTCAGCACAAATAAACACGTTTTGGCAACTTTGGTCACCAACATGTAAGTTATAGGGCAGGAACAACATACTTTTCAAAAAGTGTTTTTCAGCCCCAAATAAACGCGTTTTCTCAACCCTTGGAATCACAGTGTAACTGACTGGCTCAGAAGAGCCCACTGAGTCAGCCCTTAACCCCAGTGTGCAGAAGTTGTCAAAACGTGTTTTTCAGCACAAATAAACACGTTTTGGCAACTTTGGTCACCAACATGTAAGTTATAGGGGAGGAACACAACACTTTTCAAAACGTGTTTTTCAGCCCGAAATAAACGCGTTTTCTCAACCCTTGGAATCACAGTGTAACTGACTGGCTCAGAAGAGCCCACTGAGTCAGCCCTTAACCCCAGTGTGCAGAAGTTGTCAAAACGTGTTTTTCAGCACAAATAAACACGTTTTGGCAACTTTGGTCACCAACATGTAAGTTATAGGGCAGGAACAACATACTTTTCAAAACGTGTTTTTCAGCCCGAAATAAACGCGTTTTCTCAACCCTTGGAATCACAGTGTAACTGACTGGCTCAGAAGAGCCCAATGAGTCAGCCCTTAACCCCAGTGTGCAGAAGTTGTCAAAACGTGTTTTTCAGCACAAATAAACACGTTTTGGCAACTTTGGTAACCAACATGTAAGTTATAGGGGAGGAACACAACACTTTTCAAAACGTGTTTTTCAGCCCGAAATAAACGCGTTTTCTCAACCCTTGGAATCACAGTGTAACTGACTGGCTCAGAAGAGCCCACTGAGTCAGCCCTTTACCCCAGTGTGCAGAAGTTGTCAAAACGTTTTTTTCAGCACAAATAAACACGTTTTGGCAACTTTGGTCACCAACATGTAAGTTATAGGGGAGGAACACAACACTTTTCAAAACGTGTTTTTCAGCCCGAAATAAACGCGTTTTCTCAACCCTTGGAATCACAGTGTAACTGACTGGCTCAGAAGAGCCCACTGAGTCAGCCCTTAACCCCAGTGTGCAGAAATTGTCAAAACGTGTTTTTCAGCACAAATAAACACGTTTTGGCAACTTTGGTCACCAACATGTAAGTTATAGTGCAGGAACAACATACTTTTCAAAACGTGTTTTTCAGCCCGAAATAAACGTGTTTTCTCAACCCTTGGAATCACAGTGTAACTGACTGGCTCAGAAGAGCCCACTGAGTCAGCCCTTAACCCCAGTGTGCAGAAGTTGTCAAAACATGTTTTTCAGCACAAATAAACACGTTTTGGCAACTTTGGTCACCAACATGTAAGTTATAGGGCAGGAACACAACACTTTTCAAAACGTGTTTTTCAGCCCGAAATAAACGCGTTTTCTCAACCCTTGGAATCACAGTGTAACTGACTGGCTCAGAAGAGCCCACTGAGTCAGCCCTTAACCCCAGTGTGCAGAAGTTGTCAAAACGTGTTTTTCAGCACAAATAAACACGTTTTGGCAACTTTGGTCACCAACATGTAAGTTATAGGGGAGGAACACAACACTTTTCAAAACGTGTTTTTCAGCCCGAAATAAACGCGTTTTCTCAACCCTTGGAATCACAGTGTAACTGACTGGCTCAGAAGAGCCCACTGAGTCAGCCGTTAACCCCAGTGTGCAGAAGTTGTCAAAACGTGTTTTTCAGCACAAATAAACACGTTTTGGCTACTTTGGTCACCAACATGTAAGTTATAGGGCAGGAACAGAACACTTTTCAAAACGTGTTTTTCAGCCCGAAATAAACGCGTTTTCTCAACCCTTGGAATCACAGTGTAACTGACTGGCTCAGAAGAGCCCACTGAGCCAGCCCTTAACCCCAGTGTGCAGAAGTTGTCAAAACGTGTTTTTCAGCACAAATAAACACGTTTTGGCAACTTTGGTCACCAACATGTAAGTTATAGGGGAGGAACACAACACTTTTCAAAACGTGTTTTTCAGCCCGAAATAAACGCGTTTTCGAAAAGTATGATGTTCAGAAGAGCCCACTGCCCTATAACTTACATGTTGGTGACCAAAGTTGCCAAAACGTGTTTATTAGTGCTGAAAACACGTTTTGACAATTTCTGCACACTGGGGTAAAGGGCTGACTCAGTGGGCTCTGCTGAGCCCAGTCAGTTACACTGTGATTCCAAGGGTTGAGAAAACGCGTTTATTTCGCTGAATAAACACGTTTTGAAATTTGTGTCCTCCCCTATAACTTACATGTCGGTGACCAAACTTTCAAAACGTGTTTATTTGTGCTGAAAAAAACCGTTTTGACAACTTCTGCCACACTGGGGTTAAGGGCTGACTCAGTGGGCTCTTCTGAGCCAGTCAGTTACCCTGTGATTCCAAGGGTTGAGAAATTGTAACGCGTTTATTTCAGGGCTGAAAAACACGTTTTGAAAAGTATGTTGTTCCTGCCCTATAACTTACATGTTGGTGACCAAAGTTGCCAAAACGTGTTTATTTGTGCTGAAAACACGTT
>NW_027167892.1:0-98967 GCF_040954835.1 Lepisosteus oculatus
GTTACAAGGAGATTCAGTTGCCTGAAAAAACGCGCTTATTTCGGGCTGAAAAACACGTTTTGAAAAGTGTGATGTTACTGCCCCATAACTTACTTGGGGTTGACCAAACTTGCAGAAACATGTTTATTTCTGCTGAGAAACACGTTTTGACCCTTTCTGCACACTGGGGTTAAGGGCTGAGTGGTGGGCACTTCTGAGCCTTGCTGTTACAAGGAGATTCAGTTGCCTGAAAAAACGCGCTTATTTCGGGCTGAAAAACACGTTTTGAAAAGTGTGATGTTACTGCCCCATAACTTACATGGGGTTGACCAAACTTGCAGAAACATGTTTATTTCTGCTGAAAAACACGTTTTGACCCTTTCTGCACACTGGGGTTAAGGGCTGAGTGTGTGGGCACTTCTGAGCCTTGCTGTTACAAGGAGATTCAGTTGTCTGAAAAAACGCGCTTATTTCGGGCTGAAAAACACGTTTTGAAAAGTGTGATGTTACTGCCCCATAACATACATGGGGTTGACCAAACTTGCAGAAACATGTTTATTTCTGCTGAAAAACACGTTTTGACCCTTTCTGCACACTGGGGTTAAGGGCTGAGTGTGTGGGCACTTCTGAGCCTTGCTGTTACAAGGAGATTCAGTTGTCTGAAAAAACGCGCTTATTTCGGGCTGAAAAACACGTTTTGAAAAGTGTGATGTTACTGCCC
The DNA here is from genome assembly GCF_040954835.1 of Lepisosteus oculatus. Classification (NCBI taxonomy): domain Eukaryota; kingdom Metazoa; phylum Chordata; class Actinopteri; order Semionotiformes; family Lepisosteidae; genus Lepisosteus; species Lepisosteus oculatus. The sequence continues at coordinate 701 of NW_027167892.1, forward strand.
CATAACTTACATGGGGTTGACCAAACTTGCAGAAACATGTTTATTTCTGCTGAAAAACACGTTTTGACCCTTTCTGCACAGTGGGGTTAAGGGCTGAGTGTGTGGGCACTTCTGAGCCTTGCTGTTACAAGGAGATTCAGTTGTCTGAAAAAACGCGCTTATTTCGGGCTGAAAAACACGTTTTGAAAAGTGTGATGTTACTGCCCCATAACTTACATGGGGTTGACCAAACTTGCAGAAACGTTTATTTCTGCTGAAAAACACGTTTTGACCCTTTCTGCACACTGGGGTTAAGGGCTGAGTGTGTGGGCACCTCTGAGCCTTGCTGTTACAAGGAGATTCAGTTGTCTGAAAAAACGCGTTTATTTCGAGCTGAAAAACACGTTTTGAAAAGTGTGATGTGACTGCCCCATAACTTACATGGGGTTGACAAAACTTGCTGAAACATGTTTATTTCTGCTGAAAAACACGTTTTGACCCTTTCTGCACACTGGGGTTAAGGGCTGAGTGTGTGGGCACTTCTGAGCCTTGCTGTTACAAGGAGATTCAGTTGCCTGAAAAAACGCGCTTATTTCGGGCTGAAAAACACGTTTTGAAAAGTGTGATGTTACTGCCCCATAACTTACATGGGGTTGACCAAACTTGCAGAAACATGTTTATTTCTGCTGAAAAACACGTTTTGACCCTTTCTGCACACTGGGGTTAAGGGCTGAGTGTGTGGGCACTTCTGAGCCTTGCTGTTACAAGTAGATTCAGTTGCCTGAAAAAACGCGCTTATTTCGGGCTGAAAAACACGTTTTGAAAAGTGTGATGTTACTGCCCCATAACTTACTTGGGGTTGACCAAACTTGCAGAAACATGTTTATTTCTGCTGAAAAACACGTTTTGACCCTTTCTGCACACTGGGGTTAAGGGCTGAGTGTGTGGGCACTTCTGAGCCTTGCTGTTACAAGGAGATTCAGTTGTCTGAAAAAACGCGCTTATTTCGGGCTGAAAAACACGTTTTGAAAAGTGTGATGTTACTGCCCCATAACATACATGGGGTTGACCAAACTTGCAGAAACATGTTTATTTCTGCTGAAAAACACGTTTTGACCCTTTCTGCACACTGGGGTTAAGGGCTGAGTGTGTGGGCACCTCTGAGCCTTGCTGTTACAAGGAGATTCAGTTGTCTGAAAAAACGCGTTTATTTCGAGCTGAAAAACACGTTTTGAAAAGTGTGATGTGACTGCCCCATAACTTACATGGGGTGGACCAAACTTGCAGAAACATGTTTATTTCTGCTGAAAAACACGTTTTGACCCTTTCTGCACACTGGGGTTAAGGGCTGAGTGTGTGGGCACTTCTGAGCCTTGCTGTTACAAGGAGATTCAGTTGTCTGAAAAAACGCGTTTATTTCGGGCTGAAAAACACGTTTTGAAAAGTGTGATGTTACTGCCCCATAACTTACATGGGGTTGACCAAACTTGCAGAAACATGTTTATTTCTGCTGAAAAACACGTTTTGACCCTTTCTGCACACTGGGGTTAAGGGCTGAGTGTGTGGGCACTTCTGAGCCTTGCTGTTACAAGGAGATTCAGTTGTCTGAAAAAACGCGCTTATTTCGGGCTGAAAAACACGTTTTGAAAAGTGTGATGTTACTGCCCCATAACATACATGGGGTTGACCAAACTTGCAGAAACATGTTTATTTCTGCTGAAAAACACGTTTTGACCCTTTCTGCACACTGGGGTTAAGGGCTGAGTGTGTGGGCACCTCTGAGCCTTGCTGTTACAAGGAGATTCAGTTGTCTGAAAAAACGCGTTTATTTCGAGCTGAAAAACACGTTTTGAAAAGTGTGATGTGACTGCCCCATAACTTACATGGGGTGGACCAAACTTGCAGAAACATGTTTATTTCTGCTGAAAAACACGTTTTGACCCTTTCTGCACACTGGGGTTAAGGGCTGAGTGTGTGGGCACTTCTGAGCCTTGCTGTTACAAGGAGATTCAGTTGTCTGAAAAAACGCGTTTATTTCGGGCTGAAAAACACGTTTTGAAAAGTGTGATGTTACTGCCCCATAACTTACATGGGGTTGACCAAACTTGCAGAAACATGTTTATTTCTGCTGAAAAACACGTTTTGACCCTTTCTGCACACTGGGGTTAAGGGCTGAGTGTGTGGGCACTTCTGAGCCTTGCTGTTACAAGTAGATTCAGTTGCCTGAAAAAACGCGTTTATTTCGGGCTGAAAAACACGTTTTGAAAAGAGTGATGTGACTGCCCATAACTTACATGGGGTTGACCAAACTTGCAGAAACATGTTTATTTCTGCTGAAAAACACGTTTTGACCCTTTCTGCACACTGGGGTTAAGGGCTGAGTGTGTGGGCACTTCTGAGCCTTGCTGTTACAAGGAGATTCAGTTGCCTGAAAAAACGCGCTTATTTCGGGCTGAAAAACACGTTTTGAAAAGTGTGATGTTACTGCCCCATAACTTACATGGGGTTGACCAAACTTGCAGAAACATGTTTATTTCTGCTGAAAAACACGTTTTGACCCTTTCTGCACACTGGGGTTAAGGGCTGAGTGTGTGGGCACTTCTGAGCCTTGCTGTTACAAGGAGATTCAGTTGCCTGAAAAAACGCGCTTATTTCGGGCTGAAAAACACGTTTTGAAAAGTGTGATGTTACTGCCCCATAACTTACTTGGGGTTGACCAAACTTGCAGAAACATGTTTATTTCTGCTGAGAAACACGTTTTGACCCTTTCTGCACACTGGGGTTAAGGGCTGAGTGTGTGGGCACTTCTGAGCCTTGCTGTTACAAGGAGATTCAGTTGCCTGAAAAAACGCGCTTATTTCGGGCTGAAAAACACGTTTTGAAAAGTGTGATGTTACTGCCCCATAACTTACATGGGGTTGACCAAACTTGCAGAAACATGTTTATTTCTGCTGAAAAACACGTTTTGACCCTTTCTGCACACTGGGGTTAAGGGCTGAGTGTGTGGGCACTTCTGAGCCTTGCTGTTACAAGTAGATTCAGTTGCCTGAAAAAACGTGTTTATTTCGGGCTGAAAAACACGTTTTGAAAAGTGTGATGTTACTGCCCCATAACTTACATGGGGTTGACCAAACTTGCAGAAACATGTTTATTTCTGCTGAAAAACACGTTTTGACCCTTTCTGCACACTGGGGTTAAGGGCTGAGTGTGTGGGCACCTCTGAGCCTTGCTGTTACAAGGAGATTCAGTTGTCTGAAAAAACGCGTTTATTTCGAGCTGAAAAACACGTTTTGAAAAGTGTGATGTGACTGCCCCATAACTTACATGGGGTTGACCAAACTTGCAGAAACATGTTTATTTCTGCTGAAAAACACGTTTTGACCCTTTCTGCACACTGGGGTTAAGGGCTGAGTGTGTGGGCACTTCTGAGCCTTGCTGTTACAAGGAGATTCAGTTGCCTGAAAAAACGCGCTTATTTCGGGCTGAAAAACACGTTTTGAAAAGTGTGATGTTACTGCCCCATAACTTACATGGGGTTGACCAAACTTGCAGAAACATGTTTATTTCTGCTGAAAAACACGTTTTGACCCTTTCTGCACACTGGGGTTAAGGGCTGAGTGTGTGGGCACTTCTGAGCCTTGCTGTTACAAGGAGATTCAGTTGCCTGAAAAAACGCGCTTATTTCGGGCTGAAAAACACGTTTTGAAAAGTGTGATGTTACTGCCCCATAACATACATGGGGTTGACCAAACTTGCAGAAACATGTTTATTTCTGCTGAAAAACACGTTTTGACCCTTTCTGCACACTGGGGTTAAGGGCTGAGTGTGTGGGCACCTCTGAGCCTTGCTGTTACAAGGAGATTCAGTTGTCTGAAAAAACGCGTTTATTTCGAGCTGAAAAACACGTTTTGAAAAGTGTGATGTGACTGCCCCATAACTTACATGGGGTGGACCAAACTTGCAGAAACATGTTTATTTCTGCTGAAAAACACGTTTTGACCCTTTCTGCACACTGGGGTTAAGGGCTGAGTGTGTGGGCACTTCTGAGCCTTGCTGTTACAAGGAGATTCAGTTGTCTGAAAAAACGCGTTTATTTCGGGCTGAAAAACACGTTTTGAAAAGTGTGATGTTACTGCCCCATAACTTACATGGGGTTGACCAAACTTGCAGAAACATGTTTATTTCTGCTGAAAAACACGTTTTGACCCTTTCTGCACACTGGGGTTAAGGGCTGAGTGTGTGGGCACTTCTGAGCCTTGCTGTTACAAGTAGATTCAGTTGCCTGAAAAAACGCGTTTATTTCGGGCTGAAAAACACGTTTTGAAAAGAGTGATGTGACTGCCCCATAACTTACATGGGGTTGACCAAACTTGCAGAAACATGTTTATTTCTGCTGAAAAACACGTTTTGACCCTTTCTGCACACTGGGGTTAAGGGCTGAGTGTGTGGGCACTTCTGAGCCTTGCTGTTACAAGGAGATTCAGTTGCCTGAAAAAACGCGCTTATTTCGGGCTGAAAAACACGTTTTGAAAAGTGTGATGTTACTGCCCCATAACTTACATGGGGTTGACCAAACTTGCAGAAACATGTTTATTTCTGCTGAAAAACACGTTTTGACCCTTTCTGCACACTGGGGTTAAGGGCTGAGTGTGTGGGCACTTCTGAGCCTTGCTGTTACAAGGAGATTCAGTTGCCTGAAAAAACGCGCTTATTTCGGGCTGAAAAACACGTTTTGAAAAGTGTGATGTTACTGCCCCATAACTTACTTGGGGTTGACCAAACTTGCAGAAACATGTTTATTTCTGCTGAGAAACAAGTTTTGACCCTTTCTGCACACTGGGGTTAAGGGCTGAGTGTGTGGGCACTTCTGAGCCTTGCTGTTACAAGGAGATTCAGTTGCCTGAAAAAACGCGCTTATTTCGGGCTGAAAAACACGTTTTGAAAAGTGTGATGTTACTGCCCCATAACTTACATGGGGTTGACCAAACTTGCAGAAACATGTTTATTTCTGCTGAAAAACACGTTTTGACCCTTTCTGCACACTGGGGTTAAGGGCTGAGTGTGTGGGCACTTCTGAGCCTTGCTGTTACAAGTAGATTCAGTTGCCTGAAAAAACGTGTTTATTTCGGGCTGAAAAACACGTTTTGAAAAGTGTGATGTTACTGCCCCATAACTTACATGGGGTTGACCAAACTTGCAGAAACATGTTTATTTCTGCTGAAAAACACGTTTTGACCCTTTCTGCACACTGGGGTTAAGGGCTGAGTGTGTGGGCACCTCTGAGCCTTGCTGTTACAAGGAGATTCAGTTGTCTGAAAAAACGCGTTTATTTCGGGCTGAAAAACACGTTTTGAAAAGTGTGATGTTACTGCCCCATAACTTACATGGGGTTGACCAAACTTGCAGAAACATGTTTATTTCTGCTGAAAAACACGTTTTGACCCTTTCTGCACACTGGGGTTAAGGGCTGAGTGTGTGGGCACTTCTGAGCCTTGCTGTTACAAGTAGATTCAGTTGCCTGAAAAAACGCGTTTATTTCGGGCTGAAAAACACGTTTTGAAAAGAGTGATGTGACTGCCCCATAACTTACATGGGGTTGACCAAACTTGCAGAAACATGTTTATTTCTGCTGAAAAACACGTTTTGACCCTTTCTGCACACTGGGGTTAAGGGCTGAGTGTGTGGGCACTTCTGAGCCTTGCTGTTACAAGGAGATTCAGTTGCCTGAAAAAACGCGCTTATTTCGGGCTGAAAAACACGTTTTGAAAAGTGTGATGTTACTGCCCCATAACTTACATGGGGTTGACCAAACTTGCAGAAACATGTTTATTTCTGCTGAAAAACACGTTTTGACCCTTTCTGCACACTGGGGTTAAGGGCTGAGTGTGTGGGCACTTCTGAGCCTTGCTGTTACAAGGAGATTCAGTTGCCTGAAAAAACGCGCTTATTTCGGGCTGAAAAACACGTTTTGAAAAGTGTGATGTTACTGCCCCATAACTTACTTGGGGTTGACCAAACTTGCAGAAACATGTTTATTTCTGCTGAGAAACACGTTTTGACCCTTTCTGCACACTGGGGTTAAGGGCTGAGTGTGTGGGCACTTCTGAGCCTTGCTGTTACAAGGAGATTCAGTTGCCTGAAAAAACGCGCTTATTTCGGGCTGAAAAACACGTTTTGAAAAGTGTGATGTTACTGCCCCATAACTTACATGGGGTTGACCAAACTTGCAGAAACATGTTTATTTCTGCTGAAAAACACGTTTTGACCCTTTCTGCACACTGGGGTTAAGGGCTGAGTGTGTGGGCACTTCTGAGCCTTGCTGTTACAAGTAGATTCAGTTGCCTGAAAAAACGTGTTTATTTCGGGCTGAAAAACACGTTTTGAAAAGTGTGATGTTACTGCCCCATAACTTACATGGGGTTGACCAAACTTGCAGAAACATGTTTATTTCTGCTGAAAAACACGTTTTGACCCTTTCTGCACACTGGGGTTAAGGGCTGAGTGTGTGGGCACCTCTGAGCCTTGCTGTTACAAGGAGATTCAGTTGTCTGAAAAAACGCGTTTATTTCGAGCTGAAAAACACGTTTTGAAAAGTGTGATGTGACTGCCCCATAACTTACATGGGGTTGACCAAACTTGCAGAAACATGTTTATTTCTGCTGAAAAACACGTTTTGACCCTTTCTGCACACTGGGGTTAAGGGCTGAGTGTGTGGGCACTTCTGAGCCTTGCTGTTACAAGGAGATTCAGTTGCCTGAAAAAACGCGCTTATTTCGGGCTGAAAAACACGTTTTGAAAAGTGTGATGTTACTGCCCCATAACTTACATGGGGTTGACCAAACTTGCAGAAACATGTTTATTTCTGCTGAAAAACACGTTTTGACCCTTTCTGCACACTGGGGTTAAGGGCTGAGTGTGTGGGCACTTCTGAGCCTTGCTGTTACAAGGAGATTCAGTTGCCTGAAAAAACGCGCTTATTTCGGGCTGAAAAACACGTTTTGAAAAGTGTGATGTTACTGCCCCATAACTTACTTGGGGTTGACCAAACTTGCAGAAACATGTTTATTTCTGCTGAGAAACACGTTTTGACCCTTTCTGCACACTGGGGTTAAGGGCTGAGTGTGTGGGCACTTCTGAGCCTTGCTGTTACAAGGAGATTCAGTTGTCTGAAAAAACGCGCTTATTTCGGGCTGAAAAACACGTTTTGAAAAGTGTGATGTTACTGCCCCATAACATACATGGGGTTGACCAAACTTGCAGAAACATGTTTATTTCTGCTGAAAAACACGTTTTGACCCTTTCTGCACACTGGGGTTAAGGGCTGAGTGTGTGGGCACCTCTGAGCCTTGCTGTTACAAAGAGATTCAGTTGTCTGAAAAAACGCGTTTATTTCGAGCTGAAAAACACGTTTTGAAAAGTGTGATGTGACTGCCCCATAACTTACATGGGGTTGACCAAACTTGCAGAAACATGTTTATTTCTGCTGAAAAACACGTTTTGACCCTTTCTGCACACTGGGGTTAAGGGCTGAGTGTGGCGGCACTTCTGAGCCTTGCTGTTACAAGGAGATTCAGTTGTCTGAAAAAACGCGTTTATTTCGGGCTGAAAAACACGTTTTGAAAAGTGTGATGTTACTGCCCCATAACTTACATGGGGTTGACCAAACTTGCAGAAACATGTTTATTTCTGCTGAAAAACACGTTTTGACCCTTTCTGCACACTGGGGTTAAGGGCTGAGTGTGTGGGCACTTCTGAGCCTTGCTGTTACAAGTAGATTCAGTTGCCTGAAAAAACGCGTTTATTTCGGGCTGAAAAACACGTTTTGAAAAGAGTGATGTTACTGCCCCATAACTTACATGGGGTTGACCAAACTTGCAGAAACATGTTTATTTCTGCTGAAAAACACGTTTTGACCCTTTCTGCACACTGGGGTTAAGGGCTGAGTGTGTGGGCACTTCTGAGCCTTGCTGTTACAAGGAGATTCAGTTGTCTGAAAAAACGCGCTTATTTCGGGCTGAAAAACACGTTTTGAAAAGTGTGATGTTACTGCCCCATAACTTACATGGGGTTGACCAAACTTGCAGAAACATGTTTATTTCTGCTGAAAAACACGTTTTGACCCTTTCTGCACAGTGGGGTTAAGGGCTGAGTGTGTGGGCACTTCTGAGCCTTGCTGTTACAAGGAGATTCAGTTGTCTGAAAAAACGCGCTTATTTCGGGCTGAAAAACACGTTTTGAAAAGTGTGATGTTACTGCCCCATAACTTACATGGGGTTGACCAAACTTGCAGAAACGTTTATTTCTGCTGAAAAACACGTTTTGACCCTTTCTGCACACTGGGGTTAAGGGCTGAGTGTGTGGGCACCTCTGAGCCTTGCTGTTACAAGGAGATTCAGTTGTCTGAAAAAACGCGTTTATTTCGAGCTGAAAAACACGTTTTGAAAAGTGTGATGTGACTGCCCCATAACTTACATGGGGTTGACAAAACTTGCAGAAACATGTTTATTTCTGCTGAAAAACACGTTTTGACCCTTTCTGCACACTGGGGTTAAGGGCTGAGTGTGTGGGCACTTCTGAGCCTTGCTGTTACAAGGAGATTCAGTTGCCTGAAAAAACGCGCTTATTTCGGGCTGAAAAACACGTTTTGAAAAGTGTGATGTTACTGCCCCATAACTTACATGGGGTTGACCAAACTTGCAGAAACATGTTTATTTCTGCTGAAAAACACGTTTTGACCCTTTCTGCACACTGGGGTTAAGGGCTGAGTGTGTGGGCACTTCTGAGCCTTGCTGTTACAAGTAGATTCAGTTGCCTGAAAAAACGTGTTTATTTCGGGCTGAAAAACTCGTTTTGAAAAGTGTGATGTTACTGCCCCATAACTTACATGGGGTTGACCAAACTTGCAGAAACATGTTTATTTTCTGCTGAAAAACACGTTTTGACCCTTTCTGCACACTGGGGTTAAGGGCTGAGTGTGTGGGCACTTCTGAGCCTTGCTGTTACAAGGAGATTCAGTTGCCTGAAAAAACGCGCTTATTTCGGGCTGAAAAACACGTTTTGAAAAGTGTGATGTTACTGCCCCATAACTTACATGGGGTTGACCAAACTTGCAGAAACATGTTTATTTCTGCTGAAAAACACGTTTTGACCCTTTCTGCACACTGGGGTTAAGGGCTGAGTGTGTGGGCACTTCTGAGCCTTGCTGTTACAAGGAGATTCAGTTGCCTGAAAAAACGCGCTTATTTCGGGCTGAAAAACACGTTTTGAAAAGTGTGATGTTACTGCCCCATAACTTACATGGGGTTGACCAAACTTGCAGAAACATGTTTATTTCTGCTGAAAAACACGTTTTGACCCTTTCTGCACACTGGGGTTAAGGGCTGAGTGTGTGGGCACTTCTGAGCCTTGCTGTTACAAGTAGATTCAGTTGCCTGAAAAAACGTGTTTATTTCGGGCTGAAAAAACACGTTTTGAAAAGTGTGATGTTACTGCCCCATAACTTACATGGGGTTGACCAAACTTGCAGAAACATGTTTATTTCTGCTGAAAAACACGTTTTGACCCTTTCTGCACACTGGGGTTAAGGGCTGAGTGTGTGGGCACCTCTGAGCCTTGCTGTTACAAGGAGATTCAGTTGTCTGAAAAAACGCGTTTATTTCGAGCTGAAAAACACGTTTTGAAAAGTGTGATGTGACTGCCCCATAACTTACATGGGGTTGACCAAACTTGCAGAAACATGTTTATTTCTGCTGAAAAACACGTTTTGACCCTTTCTGCACACTGGGGTTAAGGGCTGAGTGTGTGGGCACTTCTGAGCCTTGCTGTTACAAGGAGATTCAGTTGCCTGAAAAAACGCGCTTATTTCGGGCTGAAAAACACGTTTTGAAAAGTGTGATGTTACTGCCCCATAACTTACATGGGGTTGACCAAACTTGCAGAAACATGTTTATTTCTGCTGAAAAACACGTTTTGACCCTTTCTGCACACTGGGGTTAAGGGCTGAGTGTGTGGGCACTTCTGAGCCTTGCTGTTACAAGTAGATTCAGTTGCCTGAAAAAAACGTGTTTATTTCGGGCTGAAAAACACGTTTTGAAAAGTGTGATGTTACTGCCCCATAACTTACATGGGGTTGACCAAACTTGCAGAAACATGTTTATTTCTGCTGAAAAACACGTTTTGACCCTTTCTGCACACTGGGGTTAAGGGCTGAGTGTGTGGGCACTTCTGAGCCTTGCTGTTACAAGTAGATTCAGTTGCCTGAAAAAACGTGTTTATTTCGGGCTGAAAAACACGTTTTGAAAAGTGTGATGTTACTGCCCCATAACTTACATGGGGTTGACCAAACTTGCAGAAACATGTTTATTTCTGCTGAAAAACACGTTTTGACCCTTTCTGCACACTGGGGTTAAGGGCTGAGTGTGTGGGCACTTCTGAGCCTTGCTGTTACAAGTAGATTCAGTTGCCTGAAAAAACGTGTTTATTTCGGGCTGAAAAACATGTTTTGAAAAGTGTGATGTTACTGCCCCATAACTTACATGGGGTTGACCAAACTTGCAGAAACATGTTTATTTCTGCTGAAAAACACGTTTTGACCCTTTCTGCACACTGGGGTTAAGGGCTGAGTGTGTGGGCACCTCTGAGCCTTGCTGTTACAAGGAGATTCAGTTGTCTGAAAAAACGCGTTTATTTCGAGCTGAAAAACACGTTTTGAAAAGTGTGATGTGACTGCCCCATAACTTACATGGGGTTGACCAAACTTGCAGAAACATGTTTATTTCTGCTGAAAAACACGTTTTGACCCTTTCTGCACACTGGGGTTAAGGGCTGAGTGTGTGGGCACTTCTGAGCCTTGCTGTTACAAGTAGATTCAGTTGCCTGAAAAAACGCGCTTATTTCGGGCTGAAAAACACGTTTTGAAAAGTGTGATGTTACTGCCCCATAACTTACTTGGGGTTGACCAAACTTGCAGAAACATGTTTATTTCTGCTGAAAAACACGTTTTGACCCTTTCTGCACACTGGGGTTAAGGGCTGAGTGTGTGGGCACCTCTGAGCCTTGCTGTTACAAGGAGATTCAGTTGTCTGAAAAAACGCGTTTATTTCGAGCTGAAAAACACGTTTTGAAAAGTGTGATGTGACTGCCCCATAACTTACATGGGGTGGACCAAACTTGCAGAAACATGTTTATTTCTGCTGAAAAACACGTTTTGACCCTTTCTGCACACTGGGGTTAAGGGCTGAGTGTGTGGGCACTTCTGAGCCTTGCTGTTACAAGTAGATTCAGTTGCCAGAAAAAACGCGTTTATTTCGGGCTGAAAAACACGTTTTGAAAAGTGTGATGTTACTGCCCCATAACTTACATGGGGTTGACCAAACTTGCAGAAACATGTTTATTTCTGCTGAAAAACACGTTTTGACCCTTTCTGCACACTGGGGTTAAGGGCTGAGTGTGTGGGCACTTCTGAGCCTTGCTGTTACAAGGAGATTCAGTTGTCTGAAAAAACGCGCTTATTTCGGGCTGAAAAACACGTTTTGAAAAGTGTGATGTTACTGCCCCATAACTTACATGGGGTTGACCAAACTTGCAGAAACATGTTTATTTCCTGAAAAACACGTTTTGACCCTTTCTGCACAGTGGGGTTAAGGGCTGAGTGTGTGGGCACTTCTGAGCCTTGCTGTTACAAGGAGATTCAGTTGTCTGAAAAAACGCGCTTATTTCGGGCTGAAAAACACGTTTTGAAAAGTGTGATGTTACTGCCCCATAACTTACATGGGGTTGACCAAACTTGCAGAAACATGTTTATTTCTGCTGAAAAACACGTTTTGACCCTTTCTGCACACTGGGGTTAAGGGCTGAGTGTGTGGGCACCTCTGAGCCTTGCTGTTACAAGGAGATTCAGTTGTCTGAAAAAACGCGTTTATTTCGAGCTGAAAAACACGTTTTGAAAAGTGTGATGTGACTGCCCCATAACTTACATGGGGTTGACCAAACTTGCAGAAACATGTTTATTTCTGCTGAAAAACACGTTTTGACCCTTTCTGCACACTGGGGTTAAGGGCTGAGTGTGTGGGCACTTCTGAGCCTTGCTGTTACAAGGAGATTCAGTTGCCTGAAAAAACGCGCTTATTTCGGGCTGAAAAACACGTTTTGAAAAGTGTGATGTTACTGCCCCATAACTTACATGGGGTTGACCAAACTTGCAGAAACATGTTTATTTCTGCTGAAAAACACGTTTTGACCCTTTCTGCACACTGGGGTTAAGGGCTGAGTGTGTGGGCACTTCTGAGCCTTGCTGTTACAAGTAGATTCAGTTGCCTGAAAAAACGTGTTTATTTCGGGCTGAAAAACACGTTTTGAAAAGTGTGATGTTACTGCCCCATAACTTACATGGGGTTGACCAAACTTGCAGAAACATGTTTATTTCTGCTGAAAAACACGTTTTGACCCTTTCTGCACACTGGGGTTAAGGGCTGAGTGTGTGGGCACTTCTGAGCCTTGCTGTTACAAGGAGATTCAGTTGCCTGAAAAAACGCGCTTATTTCGGGCTGAAAAACACGTTTTGAAAAGTGTGATGTTACTGCCCCATAACTTACATGGGGTTGACCAAACTTGCAGAAACATGTTTATTTCTGCTGAAAAACACGTTTTGACCCTTTCTGCACACTGGGGTTAAGGGCTGAGTGTGTGGGCACCTCTGAGCCTTGCTGTTACAAGGAGATTCAGTTGTCTGAAAAAACGCGTTTATTTCGAGCTGAAAAACACGTTTTGAAAAGTGTGATGTGACTGCCCCATAACTTACATGGGGTTGACCAAACTTGCAGAAACATGTTTATTTCTGCTGAAAAACACGTTTTGACCCTTTCTGCACACTGGGGTTAAGGGCTGAGTGTGTGGGCACTTCTGAGCCTTGCTGTTACAAGGAGATTCAGTTGCCTGAAAAAAATGCGCTTATTTCGGGCTGAAAAACACGTTTTGAAAAGTGTGATGTTACTGCCCCATAACTTACATGGGGTTGACCAAACTTGCAGAAACATGTTTATTTCTGCTGAAAAACACGTTTTGACCCTTTCTGCACACTGGGGTTAAGGGCTGAGTGTGTGGGCACTTCTGAGCCTTGCTGTTACAAGTAGATTCAGTTGCCTGAAAAAACGTGTTTATTTCGGGCTGAAAAACACGTTTTGAAAAGTGTGATGTTACTGCCCCATAACTTACATGGGGTTGACCAAACTTGCAGAAACATGTTTATTTCTGCTGAAAAACACGTTTTGACCCTTTCTGCACACTGGGGTTAAGGGCTGAGTGTGTGGGCACTTCTGAGCCTTGCTGTTACAAGTAGATTCAGTTGCCTGAAAAAACGTGTTTATTTCGGGCTGAAAAACACGTTTTGAAAAGTGTGATGTTACTGCCCCATAACTTACATGGGGTTGACCAAACTTGCAGAAACATGTTTATTTCTGCTGAAAAACACGTTTTGACCCTTTCTGCACACTGGGGTTAAGGGCTGAGTGTGTGGGCACCTCTGAGCCTTGCTGTTACAAGGAGATTCAGTTGTCTGAAAAAACGCGTTTATTTCGGGCTGAAAAACACGTTTTGAAAAGTGTGATGTTACTGCCCCATAACTTACATGGGGTTGACCAAACTTGCAGAAACATGTTTATTTCTGCTGAAAAACACGTTTTGACCCTTTCTGCACACTGGGGTTAAGGGCTGAGTGTGTGGGCACTTCTGAGCCTTGCTGTTACAAGTAGATTCAGTTGCCTGAAAAAACGCGTTTATTTCGGGCTGAAAAACACGTTTTGAAAAGAGTGATGTGACTGCCCCATAACTTACATGGGGTTGACCAAACTTGCAGAAACATGTTTATTTCTGCTGAAAAACACGTTTTGACCCTTTCTGCACACTGGGGTTAAGGGCTGAGTGTGTGGGCACTTCTGAGCCTTGCTGTTACAAGGAGATTCAGTTGCCTGAAAAAACGCGCTTATTTCGGGCTGAAAAACACGTTTTGAAAAGTGTGATGTTACTGCCCCATAACTTACATGGGGTTGACCAAACTTGCAGAAACATGTTTATTTCTGCTGAAAAACACGTTTTGACCCTTTCTGCACACTGGGGTTAAGGGCTGAGTGTGTGGGCACTTCTGAGCCTTGCTGTTACAAGGAGATTCAGTTGCCTGAAAAAACGCGCTTATTTCGGGCTGAAAAACACGTTTTGAAAAGTGTGATGTTACTGCCCCATAACTTACTTGGGGTTGACCAAACTTGCAGAAACATGTTTATTTCTGCTGAGAAACACGTTTTGACCCTTTCTGCACACTGGGGTTAAGGGCTGAGTGTGTGGGCACTTCTGAGCCTTGCTGTTACAAGGAGATTCAGTTGCCTGAAAAAACGCGCTTATTTCGGGCTGAAAAACACGTTTTGAAAAGTGTGATGTTACTGCCCCATAACTTACATGGGGTTGACCAAACTTGCAGAAACATGTTTATTTCTGCTGAAAAACACGTTTTGACCCTTTCTGCACACTGGGGTTAAGGGCTGAGTGTGTGGGCACTTCTGAGCCTTGCTGTTACAAGTAGATTTCAGTTGCCTGAAAAAACGTGTTTATTTCGGGCTGAAAAACACGTTTTGAAAAGTGTGATGTTACTGCCCCATAACTTACATGGGGTTGACCAAACTTGCAGAAACATGTTTATTTCTGCTGAAAAACACGTTTTGACCCTTTCTGCACACTGGGGTTAAGGGCTGAGTGTGTGGGCACCTCTGAGCCTTGCTGTTACAAGGAGATTCAGTTGTCTGAAAAAACGCGTTTATTTCGAGCTGAAAAACACGTTTTGAAAAGTGTGATGTGACTGCCCCATAACTTACATGGGGTTGACCAAACTTGCAGAAACATGTTTATTTCTGCTGAAAAACACGTTTTGACCCTTTCTGCACACTGGGGTTAAGGGCTGAGTGTGTGGGCACTTCTGAGCCTTGCTGTTACAAGGAGATTCAGTTGCCTGAAAAAACGCGCTTATTTCGGGCTGAAAAACACGTTTTGAAAAGTGTGATGTTACTGCCCCATAACTTACATGGGGTTGACCAAACTTGCAGAAACATGTTTATTTCTGCTGAAAAACACGTTTTGACCCTTTCTGCACACTGGGGTTAAGGGCTGAGTGTGTGGGCACTTCTGAGCCTTGCTGTTACAAGGAGATTCAGTTGCCTGAAAAAACGCGCTTATTTCGGGCTGAAAAACACGTTTTGAAAAGTGTGATGTTACTGCCCCATAACTTACTTGGGGTTGACCAAACTTGCAGAAACATGTTTATTTCTGCTGAGAAACACGTTTTGACCCTTTCTGCACACTGGGGTTAAGGGCTGAGTGTGTGGGCACTTCTGAGCCTTGCTGTTACAAGGAGATTCAGTTGTCTGAAAAAACGCGCTTATTTCGGGCTGAAAAACACGTTTTGAAAAGTGTGATGTTACTGCCCCATAACATACATGGGGTTGACCAAACTTGCAGAAACATGTTTATTTCTGCTGAAAAACACGTTTTGACCCTTTCTGCACACTGGGGTTAAGGGCTGAGTGTGTGGGCACCTCTGAGCCTTGCTGTTACAAAGAGATTCAGTTGTCTGAAAAAACGCGTTTATTTCGAGCTGAAAAACACGTTTTGAAAAGTGTGATGTGACTGCCCCATAACTTACATGGGGTTGACCAAACTTGCAGAAACATGTTTATTTCTGCTGAAAAACACGTTTTGACCCTTTCTGCACACTGGGGTTAAGGGCTGAGTGTGGCGGCACTTCTGAGCCTTGCTGTTACAAGGAGATTCAGTTGTCTGAAAAAACGCGTTTATTTCGGGCTGAAAAACACGTTTTGAAAAGTGTGATGTTACTGCCCCATAACTTACATGGGGTTGACCAAACTTGCAGAAACATGTTTATTTCTGCTGAAAAACACGTTTTGACCCTTTCTGCACACTGGGGTTAAGGGCTGAGTGTGTGGGCACTTCTGAGCCTTGCTGTTACAAGTAGATTCAGTTGCCTGAAAAAACGCGTTTATTTCGGGCTGAAAAACACGTTTTGAAAAGAGTGATGTTACTGCCCCATAACTTACATGGGGTTGACCAAACTTGCAGAAACATGTTTATTTCTGCTGAAAAACACGTTTTGACCCTTTCTGCACACTGGGGTTAAGGGCTGAGTGTGTGGGCACTTCTGAGCCTTGCTGTTACAAGGAGATTCAGTTGTCTGAAAAAACGCGCTTATTTCGGGCTGAAAAACACGTTTTGAAAAGTGTGATGTTACTGCCCCATAACTTACATGGGGTTGACCAAACTTGCAGAAACATGTTTATTTCTGCTGAAAAACACGTTTTGACCCTTTCTGCACAGTGGGGTTAAGGGCTGAGTGTGTGGGCACTTCTGAGCCTTGCTGTTACAAGGAGATTCAGTTGTCTGAAAAAACGCGCTTATTTCGGGCTGAAAAACACGTTTTGAAAAGTGTGATGTTACTGCCCCATAACTTACATGGGGTTGACCAAACTTGCAGAAACGTTTATTTCTGCTGAAAAACACGTTTTGACCCTTTCTGCACACTGGGGTTAAGGGCTGAGTGTGTGGGCACCTCTGAGCCTTGCTGTTACAAGGAGATTCAGTTGTCTGAAAAAACGCGTTTATTTCGAGCTGAAAAACACGTTTTGAAAAGTGTGATGTGACTGCCCCAATAACTTACATGGGGTTGACAAAACTTGCAGAAACATGTTTATTTCTGCTGAAAAACACGTTTTGACCCTTTCTGCACACTGGGGTTAAGGGCTGAGTGTGTGGGCACTTCTGAGCCTTGCTGTTACAAGGAGATTCAGTTGCCTGAAAAAACGCGCTTATTTCGGGCTGAAAAACACGTTTTGAAAAGTGTGATGTTACTGCCCCATAACTTACATGGGGTTGACCAAACTTGCAGAAACATGTTTATTTCTGCTGAAAACACGTTTTGACCCTTTCTGCACACTGGGGTTAAGGGCTGAGTGTGTGGGGCACTTCTGAGCCTTGCTGTTACAAGTAGATTCAGTTGCCTGAAAAAACGTGTTTATTTCGGGCTGAAAAACTCGTTTTGAAAAGTGTGATGTTACTGCCCCATAACTTACATGGGGTTGACCAAACTTGCAGAAACATGTTTATTTCTGCTGAAAAACACGTTTTGACCCTTTCTGCACACTGGGGTTAAGGGCTGAGTGTGTGGGCACTTCTGAGCCTTGCTGTTACAAGGAGATTCAGTTGCCTGAAAAAACGCGCTTATTTCGGGCTGAAAAACACGTTTTGAAAAGTGTGATGTTACTGCCCCATAACTTACATGGGGTTGACCAAACTTGCAGAAACATGTTTATTTCTGCTGAAAAACACGTTTTGACCCTTTCTGCACACTGGGGTTAAGGGCTGAGTGTGTGGGCACTTCTGAGCCTTGCTGTTACAAGGAGATTCAGTTGCCTGAAAAAACGCGCTTATTTCGGGCTGAAAAACACGTTTTGAAAAGTGTGATGTTACTGCCCCATAACTTACATGGGGTTGACCAAACTTGCAGAAACATGTTTATTTCTGCTGAAAAACACGTTTTGACCCTTTCTGCACACTGGGGTTAAGGGCTGAGTGTGTGGGCACTTCTGAGCCTTGCTGTTACAAGTAGATTCAGTTGCCTGAAAAAACGTGTTTATTTCGGGCTGAAAAACACGTTTTGAAAAGTGTGATGTTACTGCCCCATAACTTACATGGGGTTGACCAAACTTGCAGAAACATGTTTATTTCTGCTGAAAAACACGTTTTGACCCTTTCTGCACACTGGGGTTAAGGGCTGAGTGTGTGGGCACCTCTGAGCCTTGCTGTTACAAGGAGATTCAGTTGTCTGAAAAAACGCGTTTATTTCGAGCTGAAAAACACGTTTTGAAAAGTGTGATGTGTGACTGCCCCATAACTTACATGGGGTTGACCAAACTTGCAGAAACATGTTTATTTCTGCTGAAAAACACGTTTTGACCCTTTCTGCACACTGGGGTTAAGGGCTGAGTGTGTGGGCACTTCTGAGCCTTGCTGTTACAAGGAGATTCAGTTGCCTGAAAAAACGCGCTTATTTCGGGCTGAAAAACACGTTTTGAAAAGTGTGATGTTACTGCCCCATAACTTACATGGGGTTGACCAAACTTGCAGAAACATGTTTATTTCTGCTGAAAAACACGTTTTGACCCTTTCTGCACACTGGGGTTAAGGGCTGAGTGTGTGGGCACTTCTGAGCCTTGCTGTTACAAGTAGATTCAGTTGCCTGAAAAAACGTGTTTATTTCGGGCTGAAAAACACGTTTTGAAAAGTGTGATGTTACTGCCCCATAACTTACATGGGGTTGACCAAACTTGCAGAAACATGTTTATTTCTGCTGAAAAACACGTTTTGACCCTTTCTGCACACTGGGGTTAAGGGCTGAGTGTGTGGGCACTTCTGAGCCTTGCTGTTACAAGTAGATTCAGTTGCCTGAAAAAACGTGTTTATTTCGGGCTGAAAAACACGTTTTGAAAAGTGTGATGTTACTGCCCCATAACTTACATGGGGTTGACCAAACTTGCAGAAACATGTTTATTTCTGCTGAAAAACACGTTTTGACCCTTTCTGCACACTGGGGTTAAGGGCTGAGTGTGTGGGCACTTCTGAGCCTTGCTGTTACAAGTAGATTCAGTTGCCTGAAAAAACGTGTTTATTTCGGGCTGAAAAACATGTTTTGAAAAGTGTGATGTTACTGCCCCATAACTTACATGGGGTTGACCAA
Source organism: Lepisosteus oculatus (assembly GCF_040954835.1). Lineage (NCBI taxonomy): Eukaryota > Metazoa > Chordata > Actinopteri > Semionotiformes > Lepisosteidae > Lepisosteus > Lepisosteus oculatus. The sequence goes on from NW_027167892.1 coordinate 19,470, forward strand.
ACTTGCAGAAACATGTTTATTTCTGCTGAAAAACACGTTTTGACCCTTTCTGCACACTGGGGTTAAGGGCTGAGTGTGTGGGCACCTCTGAGCCTTGCTGTTACAAGGAGATTCAGTTGTCTGAAAAAACGCGTTTATTTCGAGCTGAAAAACACGTTTTGAAAAGTGTGATGTGACTGCCCCATAACTTACATGGGGTTGACCAAACTTGCAGAAACATGTTTATTTCTGCTGAAAAACACGTTTTGACCCTTTCTGCACACTGGGGTTAAGGGCTGAGTGTGTGGGCACTTCTGAGCCTTGCTGTTACAAGTAGATTCAGTTGCCTGAAAAAACGCGCTTATTTCGGGCTGAAAAACACGTTTTGAAAAGTGTGATGTTACTGCCCCATAACTTACTTGGGGTTGACCAAACTTGCAGAAACATGTTTATTTCTGCTGAAAAACACGTTTTGACCCTTTCTGCACACTGGGGTTAAGGGCTGAGTGTGTGGGCACCTCTGAGCCTTGCTGTTACAAGGAGATTCAGTTGTCTGAAAAAACGCGTTTATTTCGAGCTGAAAAACACGTTTTGAAAAGTGTGATGTGACTGCCCCATAACTTACATGGGGTGGACCAAACTTGCAGAAACATGTTTATTTCTGCTGAAAAACACGTTTTGACCCTTTCTGCACACTGGGGTTAAGGGCTGAGTGTGTGGGCACTTCTGAGCCTTGCTGTTACAAGTAGATTCAGTTGCCAGAAAAAACGCGTTTATTTCGGGCTGAAAAACACGTTTTGAAAAGTGTGATGTTACTGCCCCATAACTTACATGGGGTTGACCAAACTTGCAGAAACATGTTTATTTCTGCTGAAAAACACGTTTTGACCCTTTCTGCACACTGGGGTTAAGGGCTGAGTGTGTGGGCACTTCTGAGCCTTGCTGTTACAAGGAGATTCAGTTGTCTGAAAAAACGCGCTTATTTCGGGCTGAAAAACACGTTTTGAAAAGTGTGATGTTACTGCCCCATAACTTACATGGGGTTGACCAAACTTGCAGAAACATGTTTATTTCTGCTGAAAAACACGTTTTGACCCTTTCTGCACAGTGGGGTTAAGGGCTGAGTGTGTGGGCACTTCTGAGCCTTGCTGTTACAAGGAGATTCAGTTGTCTGAAAAAACGCGCTTATTTCGGGCTGAAAAACACGTTTTGAAAAGTGTGATGTTACTGCCCCATAACTTACATGGGGTTGACCAAACTTGCAGAAACATGTTTATTTCTGCTGAAAAACACGTTTTGACCCTTTCTGCACACTGGGGTTAAGGGCTGAGTGTGTGGGCACCTCTGAGCCTTGCTGTTACAAGGAGATTCAGTTGTCTGAAAAAACGCGTTTATTTCGAGCTGAAAAACACGTTTTGAAAAGTGTGATGTGACTGCCCCATAACTTACATGGGGTTGACCAAACTTGCAGAAACATGTTTATTTCTGCTGAAAAACACGTTTTGACCCTTTCTGCACACTGGGGTTAAGGGCTGAGTGTGTGGGCACTTCTGAGCCTTGCTGTTACAAGGAGATTCAGTTGCCTGAAAAAACGCGCTTATTTCGGGCTGAAAAACACGTTTTGAAAAGTGTGATGTTACTGCCCCATAACTTACATGGGGTTGACCAAACTTGCAGAAACATGTTTATTTCTGCTGAAAAACACGTTTTGACCCTTTCTGCACACTGGGGTTAAGGGCTGAGTGTGTGGGCACTTCTGAGCCTTGCTGTTACAAGTAGATTCAGTTGCCTGAAAAAACGTGTTTATTTCGGGCTGAAAAACACGTTTTGAAAAGTGTGATGTTACTGCCCCATAACTTACATGGGGTTGACCAAACTTGCAGAAACATGTTTATTTCTGCTGAAAAACACGTTTTGACCCTTTCTGCACACTGGGGTTAAGGGCTGAGTGTGTGGGCACTTCTGAGCCTTGCTGTTACAAGGAGATTCAGTTGCCTGAAAAAACGCGCTTATTTCGGGCTGAAAAACACGTTTTGAAAAGTGTGATGTTACTGCCCCATAACTTACATGGGGTTGACCAAACTTGCAGAAACATGTTTATTTCTGCTGAAAAACACGTTTTGACCCTTTCTGCACACTGGGGTTAAGGGCTGAGTGTGTGGGCACCTCTGAGCCTTGCTGTTACAAGGAGATTCAGTTGTCTGAAAAAACGCGTTTATTTCGAGCTGAAAAACACGTTTTGAAAAGTGTGATGTGACTGCCCCATAACTTACATGGGGTTGACCAAACTTGCAGAAACATGTTTATTTCTGCTGAAAAACACGTTTTGACCCTTTCTGCACACTGGGGTTAAGGGCTGAGTGTGTGGGCACTTCTGAGCCTTGCTGTTACAAGGAGATTCAGTTGCCTGAAAAAAATGCGCTTATTTCGGGCTGAAAAACACGTTTTGAAAAGTGTGATGTTACTGCCCCATAACTTACATGGGGTTGACCAAACTTGCAGAAACATGTTTATTTCTGCTGAAAAACACGTTTTGACCCTTTCTGCACACTGGGGTTAAGGGCTGAGTGTGTGGGCACTTCTGAGCCTTGCTGTTACAAGTAGATTCAGTTGCCTGAAAAAACGTGTTTATTTCGGGCTGAAAAACACGTTTTGAAAAGTGTGATGTTACTGCCCCATAACTTACATGGGGTTGACCAAACTTGCAGAAACATGTTTATTTCTGCTGAAAAACACGTTTTGACCCTTTCTGCACACTGGGGTTAAGGGCTGAGTGTGTGGGCACTTCTGAGCCTTGCTGTTACAAGGAGATTCAGTTGTCTGAAAAAACGCGCTTATTTCGGGCTGAAAAACACGTTTTGAAAAGTGTGATGTTACTGCCCCATAACTTACATGGGGTTGACCAAACTTGCAGAAACATGTTTATTTCTGCTGAAAAACACGTTTTGACCCTTTCTGCACACTGGGGTTAAGGGCTGAGTGTGTGGGCACCTCTGATTCTTGCTGTTACAAGGAGATTCAGTTGTCTGAAAAAACGCGTTTATTTCGAGCTGAAAAACACGTTTTGAAAAGTGTGATGTGACTGCCCCATAACTTACATGGGGTTGACCAAACTTGCAGAAACATGTTTATTTCTGCTGAAAAACATGTTTTGACCCTTTCTGCACACTGGGGTTAAGGGCTGAGTGTGTGGGCACCTCTGAGCCTTGCTGTTACAAGGAGATTCAGTTGTCTGAAAAAACGCGTTTATTTCGAGCTGAAAAACACGTTTTGAAAAGTGTGATGTGACTGCCCCATAACTTACATGGGGTTGACCAAACTTGCAGAAACATGTTTATTTCTGCTGAAAAACACGTTTTGACCCTTTCTGCACACTGGGGTTAAGGGCTGAGTGTGTGGGCACTTCTGAGCCTTGCTGTTACAAGGAGATTCAGTTGCCTGAAAAAACGCGCTTATTTCGGGCTGAAAAACACGTTTTGAAAAGTGTGATGTTACTGCCCCATAACTTACTTGGGTTGACCAAACTTGCAGAAACATGTTTATTTCTGCTGAGAAACACGTTTTGACCCTTTCTGCACACTGGGGTTAAGGGCTGAGTGTGTGGGCACTTCTGAGCCTTGCTGTTACAAGGAGATTCAGTTGCCTGAATAAACGCGCTTATTTCGGGCTGAAAAACACGTTTTGAAAAGAGTGATGTTACTGCCCCATAACTTACATGTGGTTGACCAAACTTGCAGAAACATGTTTATTTCTGCTGAAAAACACGTTTTGACCCTTTCTGCACACTGGGGTTAAGGGCTGAGTGTGTGGGCACTTCTGAGCCTTGCTGTTACAAGGAGATTCAGTTGTCTGAAAAAACGCGCTTATTTCGGGCTGAAAAACACGTTTTGAAAAGTGTGATGTTACTGCCCCATAACTTACATGGGGTTGACCAAACTTGCAGAAACATGTTTATTTCTGCTGAAAAACACGTTTTGACCCTTTCTGCACACTGGGGTTAAGGGCTGAGTGTGTGGGCACTTCTGAGCCTTGCTGTTACAAGTAGATTCAGTTGCCTGAAAAAACGTGTTTATTTCGGGCTGAAAAACACGTTTTGAAAAGTGTGATGTTACTGCCCCATAACTTACATGGGGTTGACCAAACTTGCAGAAACATGTTTATTTCTGCTGAAAAAACACGTTTTGACCCTTTCTGCACACTGGGGTTAAGGGCTGAGTGTGTGGGCACTTCTGAGCCTTGCTGTTACAAGTAGATTCAGTTGCCTGAAAAAACGTGTTTATTTCGGGCTGAAAAACACGTTTTGAAAAGTGTGATGTTACTGCCCCATAACTTACATGGGGTTGACAAAACTTGCAGAAACATGTTTATTTCTGCTGAAAAACACGTTTTGACCCTTTCTGCACACTGGGGTTAAGGGCTGAGTGTGTGGGCACCTCTGAGCCTTGCTGTTACAAGGAGATTCAGTTGTCTGAAAAAACGCGTTTATTTCGAGCTGAAAAACACGTTTTGAAAAGTGTGATGTGACTGCCCCATAACTTACATGGGGTTGACCAAACTTGCAGAAACATGTTTATTTCTGCTGAAAAACACGTTTTGACCCTTTCTGCACACTGGGGTTAAAGGCTGAGTGTGTGGGCACTTCTGAGCCTTGCTGTTACAAGGAGATTCAGTTGCCTGAAAAAACGCGCTTATTTCGGGCTGAAAAACACGTTTTGAAAAGTGTGATGTTACTGCCCCATAACTTACATGGGGTTGACCAAACTTGCAGAAACATGTTTATTTCTGCTGAAAAACACGTTTTGACCCTTTCTGCACACTGGGGTTAAGGGCTGAGTGTGTGGGCACTTCTGAGCCTTGCTGTTACAAGTAGATTCAGTTGCCTGAAAAAACGTGTTTATTTCGGGCTGAAAAACACGTTTTGAAAAGTGTGATGTTACTGCCCCATAACTTACATGGGGTTGACCAAACTTGCAGAAACATGTTTATTTCTGCTGAAAAACACGTTTTGACCCTTTCTGCACACTGGGGTTAAGGGCTGAGTGTGTGGGCACTTCTGAGCCTTGCTGTTACAAGTAGATTCAGTTGCCTGAAAAAACGTGTTTATTTCGGGCTGAAAAACACGTTTTGAAAAGTGTGATGTTACTGCCCCATAACTTACATGGGGTTGACCAAACTTGCAGAAACATGTTTATTTCTGCTGAAAAACACGTTTTGACCCTTTCTGCACACTGGGGTTAAGGGCTGAGTGTGTGGGCACTTCTGAGCCTTGCTGTTACAAGTAGATTCAGTTGCCTGAAAAAACGTGTTTATTTCGGGCTGAAAAACATGTTTTGAAAAGTGTGATGTTACTGCCCCATAACTTACATGGGGTTGACCAAACTTGCAGAAACATGTTTATTTCTGCTGAAAAACACGTTTTGACCCTTTCTGCACACTGGGGTTAAGGGCTGAGTGTGTGGGCACCTCTGAGCCTTGCTGTTACAAGGAGATTCAGTTGTCTGAAAAAACGCGTTTATTTCGAGCTGAAAAACACGTTTTGAAAAGTGTGATGTGACTGCCCCATAACTTACATGGGGTTGACCAAACTTGCAGAAACATGTTTATTTCTGCTGAAAAACACGTTTTGACCCTTTCTGCACACTGGGGTTAAGGGCTGAGTGTGTGGGCACTTCTGAGCCTTGCTGTTACAAGGAGATTCAGTTGTCTGAAAAAACGCGCTTATTTCGGGCTGAAAAACACGTTTTGAAAAGTGTGATGTTACTGCCCCATAACTTACATGGGGTTGACCAAACTTGCAGAAACATGTTTATTTCTGCTGAAAAACACGTTTTGACCCTTTCTGCACAGTGGGGTTAAGGGCTGAGTGTGTGGGCACTTCTGAGCCTTGCTGTTACAAGGAGATTCAGTTGTCTGAAAAAACGCGCTTATTTCGGGCTGAAAAACACGTTTTGAAAAGTGTGATGTTACTGCCCCATAACTTACATGGGGTTGACCAAACTTGCAGAAACATGTTTATTTCTGCTGAAAAACACGTTTTGACCCTTTCTGCACACTGGGGTTAAGGGCTGAGTGTGTGGGCACCTCTGAGCCTTGCTGTTACAAGGAGATTCAGTTGTCTGAAAAAACGCGTTTATTTCGAGCTGAAAAACACGTTTTGAAAAGTGTGATGTGACTGCCCCATAACTTACATGGGGTTGACCAAACTTGCAGAAACATGTTTATTTCTGCTGAAAAACACGTTTTGACCCTTTCTGCACACTGGGGTTAAGGGCTGAGTGTGTGGGCACTTCTGAGCCTTGCTGTTACAAGGAGATTCAGTTGCCTGAAAAAACGCGCTTATTTCGGGCTGAAAAACACGTTTTGAAAAGTGTGATGTTACTGCCCCATAACTTACATGGGGTTGACCAAACTTGCAGAAACATGTTTATTTCTGCTGAAAAACACGTTTTGACCCTTTCTGCACACTGGGGTTAAGGGCTGAGTGTGTGGGCACTTCTGAGCCTTGCTGTTACAAGTAGATTCAGTTGCCTGAAAAAACGTGTTTATTTCGGGCTGAAAAACACGTTTTGAAAAGTGTGATGTTACTGCCCCTAACTTACATGGGGTTGACCAAACTTGCAGAAACATGTTTATTTCTGCTGAAAAACACGTTTTGACCCTTTCTGCACACTGGGGTTAAGGGCTGAGTGTGTGGGCACTTCTGAGCCTTGCTGTTACAAGGAGATTCAGTTGCCTGAAAAAACGCGCTTATTTCGGGCTGAAAAACACGTTTTGAAAAGTGTGATGTTACTGCCCCATAACTTACATGGGGTTGACCAAACTTGCAGAAACATGTTTATTTCTGCTGAAAAACACGTTTTGACCCTTTCTGCACACTGGGGTTAAGGGCTGAGTGTGTGGGCACTTCTGAGCCTTGCTGTTACAAGTAGATTCAGTTGCCTGAAAAAACGTGTTTATTTCGGGCTGAAAAACACGTTTTGAAAAGTGTGATGTTACTGCCCCATAACTTACATGGGGTTGACCAAACTTGCAGAAACATGTTTATTTCTGCTGAAAAACACGTTTTGACCCTTTCTGCACACTGGGGTTAAGGGCTGAGTGTGTGGGCACTTCTGAGCCTTGCTGTTACAAGTAGATTCAGTTGCCTGAAAAAACGTGTTTATTTCGGGCTGAAAAACACGTTTTGAAAAGTGTGATGTTACTGCCCCATAACTTACATGGGGTTGACCAAACTTGCAGAAACATGTTTATTTCTGCTGAAAAACACGTTTTGACCCTTTCTGCACACTGGGGTTAAGGGCTGAGTGTGTGGGCACCTCTGAGCCTTGCTGTTACAAGGAGATTCAGTTGTCTGAAAAAACGCGTTTATTTCGAGCTGAAAAACACGTTTTGAAAAGTGTGATGTGACTGCCCCATAACTTACATGGGGTTGACCAAACTTGCAGAAACATGTTTATTTCTGCTGAAAAACACGTTTTGACCCTTTCTGCACACTGGGGTTAAGGGCTGAGTGTGTGGGCACTTCTGAGCCTTGCTGTTACAAGGAGATTCAGTTGCCTGAAAAAACGCGCTTATTTCGGGCTGAAAAACACGTTTTGAAAAGTGTGATGTTACTGCCCCATAACTTACATGGGGTTGACCAAACTTGCAGAAACATGTTTATTTCTGCTGAAAAACACGTTTTGACCCTTTCTGCACACTGGGGTTAAGGGCTGAGTGTGTGGGCACTTCTGAGCCTTGCTGTTACAAGTAGATTCAGTTGCCTGAAAAAACGTGTTTATTTCGGGCTGAAAAACACGTTTTGAAAAGTGTGATGTTACTGCCCCATAACTTACATGGGGTTGACCAAACTTGCAGAAACATGTTTATTTCTGCTGAAAAACACGTTTTGACCCTTTCTGCACACTGGGGTTAAGGGCTGAGTGTGTGGGCACTTCTGAGCCTTGCTGTTACAAGGAGATTCAGTTGCCTGAAAAAACGCGCTTATTTCGGGCTGAAAAACACGTTTTGAAAAGTGTGATGTTACTGCCCCATAACTTAGATGGGGTTGACCAAACTTGCAGAAACATGTTTATTTCTGCTGAAAAACACGTTTTGACCCTTTCTGCACACTGGGGTTAAGGGCTGAGTGTGTGGGCACCTCTGAGCCTTGCTGTTACAAGGAGATTCAGTTGTCTGAAAAAACGCGTTTATTTCGAGCTGAAAAACACGTTTTGAAAAGTGTGATGTGACTGCCCCATAACTTACATGGGGTTGACCAAACTTGCAGAAACATGTTTATTTCTGCTGAAAAACACGTTTTGACCCTTTCTGCACACTGGGGTTAAGGGCTGAGTGTGTGGGCACTTCTGAGCCTTGCTGTTACAAGGAGATTCAGTTGCCTGAAAAAAACGCGCTTATTTCGGGCTGAAAAACACGTTTTGAAAAGTGTGATGTTACTGCCCCATAACTTACATGGGGTTGACCAAACTTGCAGAAACATGTTTATTTCTGCTGAAAAACACGTTTTGACCCTTTCTGCACACTGGGGTTAAGGGCTGAGTGTGTGGGCACTTCTGAGCCTTGCTGTTACAAGTAGATTCAGTTGCCTGAAAAAACGTGTTTATTTCGGGCTGAAAAACACGTTTTGAAAAGTGTGATGTTACTGCCCCATAACTTACATGGGGTTGACCAAACTTGCAGAAACATGTTTATTTCTGCTGAAAAACACGTTTTGACCCTTTCTGCACACTGGGGTTAAGGGCTGAGTGTGTGGGCACTTCTGAGCCTTGCTGTTACAAGGAGATTCAGTTGTCTGAAAAAACGCGCTTATTTCGGGCTGAAAAACACGTTTTGAAAAGTGTGATGTTACTGCCCCATAACTTACATGGGGTTGACCAAACTTGCAGAAACATGTTTATTTCTGCTGAAAAACACGTTTTGACCCTTTCTGCACACTGGGGTTAAGGGCTGAGTGTGTGGGCACCTCTGAGCCTTGCTGTTACAAGGAGATTCAGTTGTCTGAAAAAACGCGTTTATTTCGAGCTGAAAAACACGTTTTGAAAAGTGTGATGTGACTGCCCCATAACTTACATGGGGTTGACCAAACTTGCAGAAACATGTTTATTTCTGCTGAAAAACACGTTTTGACCCTTTCTGCACACTGGGGTTAAGGGCTGAGTGTGTGGGCACCTCTGAGCCTTGCTGTTACAAGGAGATTCAGTTGTCTGAAAAAACGCGCTTATTTCGGGCTGAAAAACACGTTTTGAAAAGTGTGATGTTACTGCCCCATAACTTACATGGGGTTGACCAAACTTGCAGAAACATGTTTATTTCTGCTGAAAAACACGTTTTGACCCTTTCTGCACAGTGGGGTTAAGGGCTGAGTGTGTGGGCACTTCTGAGCCTTGCTGTTACAAGGAGATTCAGTTGTCTGAAAAAACGCGCTTATTTCGGGCTGAAAAACACGTTTTGAAAAGTGTGATGTTACTGCCCCATAACTTACATGGGGTTGACCAAACTTGCAGAAACATGTTTATTTCTGCTGAAAAACACGTTTTGACCCTTTCTGCACACTGGGGTTAAGGGCTGAGTGTGTGGGCACCTCTGAGCCTTGCTGTTACAAGGAGATTCAGTTGTCTGAAAAAACGCGTTTATTTCGAGCTGAAAAACACGTTTTGAAAAGTGTGATGTGACTGCCCCATAACTTACATGGGGTTGACCAAACTTGCAGAAACATGTTTATTTCTGCTGAAAAACACGTTTTGACCCTTTCTGCACACTGGGGTTAAGGGCTGAGTGTGTGGGCACTTCTGAGCCTTGCTGTTACAAGGAGATTCAGTTGCCTGAAAAAACGCGCTTATTTCGGGCTGAAAAACACGTTTTGAAAAGTGTGATGTTACTGCCCCATAACTTACATGGGGTTGACCAAACTTGCAGAAACATGTTTATTTCTGCTGAAAAACACGTTTTGACCCTTTCTGCACACTGGGGTTAAGGGCTGAGTGTGTGGGCACTTCTGAGCCTTGCTGTTACAAGGAGATTCAGTTGCCTGAAAAAACGCGCTTATTTCGGGCTGAAAAACACGTTTTGAAAAGTGTGATGTTACTGCCCCATAACTTACATGGGGTTGACCAAACTTGCAGAAACATGTTTATTTCTGCTGAAAAACACGTTTTGACCCTTTCTGCACACTGGGGTTAAGGGCTGAGTGTGTGGGCACTTCTGAGCCTTGCTGTTACAAGTAGATTCAGTTGCCTGAAAAAACGTGTTTATTTCGGGCTGAAAAACACGTTTTGAAAAGTGTGATGTTACTGCCCCATAACTTACATGGGGTTGACCAAACTTGCAGAAACATGTTTATTTCTGCTGAAAAACACGTTTTGACCCTTTCTGCACACTGGGGTTAAGGGCTGAGTGTGTGGGCACTTCTGAGCCTTGCTGTTACAAGTAGATTCAGTTGCCTGAAAAAACGTGTTTATTTCGGGCTGAAAAACACGTTTTGAAAAGTGTGATGTTACTGCCCCATAACTTACATGGGGTTGACCAAACTTGCAGAAACATGTTTATTTCTGCTGAAAAACACGTTTTGACCCTTTCTGCACACTGGGGTTAAGGGCTGAGTGTGTGGGCACTTCTGAGCCTTGCTGTTACAAGGAGATTCAGTTGCCTGAAAAAACGCGCTTATTTCGGGCTGAAAAACACGTTTTGAAAAGTGTGATGTTACTGCCCCATAACTTACATGGGGTTGACCAAACTTGCAGAAACATGTTTATTTCTGCTGAAAAACACGTTTTGACCCTTTCTGCACACTGGGGTTAAGGGCTGAGTGTGTGGGCACTTCTGAGCCTTGCTGTTACAAGTAGATTCAGTTGCCTGAAAAAACGTGTTTATTTCGGGCTGAAAAACACGTTTTGAAAAGTGTGATGTTACTGCCCCATAACTTACATGGGGTTGACCAAACTTGCAGAAACATGTTTATTTCTGCTGAAAAACACGTTTTGACCCTTTCTGCACACTGGGGTTAAGGGCTGAGTGTGTGGGCACTTCTGAGCCTTGCTGTTACAAGGAGATTCAGTTGCCTGAAAAAACGCGCTTATTTCGGGCTGAAAAACACGTTTTGAAAAGTGTGATGTTACTGCCCCATAACTTAGATGGGGTTGACCAAACTTGCAGAAACATGTTTATTTCTGCTGAAAAACACGTTTTGACCCTTTCTGCACACTGGGGTTAAGGGCTGAGTGTGTGGGCACCTCTGAGCCTTGCTGTTACAAGGAGATTCAGTTGTCTGAAAAAACGCGTTTATTTCGAGCTGAAAAACACGTTTTGAAAAGTGTGATGTGACTGCCCCATAACTTACATGGGGTTGACCAAACTTGCAGAAACATGTTTATTTCTGCTGAAAAACACGTTTTGACCCTTTCTGCACACTGGGGTTAAGGGCTGAGTGTGTGGGCACTTCTGAGCCTTGCTGTTACAAGGAGATTCAGTTGCCTGAAAAAAACGCGCTTATTTCGGGCTGAAAAACACGTTTTGAAAAGTGTGATGTTACTGCCCCATAACTTACATGGGGTTGACCAAACTTGCAGAAACATGTTTATTTCTGCTGAAAAACACGTTTTGACCCTTTCTGCACACTGGGGTTAAGGGCTGAGTGTGTGGGCACTTCTGAGCCTTGCTGTTACAAGTAGATTCAGTTGCCTGAAAAAACGTGTTTATTTCGGGCTGAAAAACACGTTTTGAAAAGTGTGATGTTACTGCCCCATAACTTACATGGGGTTGACCAAACTTGCAGAAACATGTTTATTTCTGCTGAAAAACACGTTTTGACCCTTTCTGCACACTGGGGTTAAGGGCTGAGTGTGTGGGCACTTCTGAGCCTTGCTGTTACAAGGAGATTCAGTTGTCTGAAAAAACGCGCTTATTTCGGGCTGAAAAACACGTTTTGAAAAGTGTGATGTTACTGCCCCATAACTTACATGGGGTTGACCAAACTTGCAGAAACATGTTTATTTCTGCTGAAAAACACGTTTTGACCCTTTCTGCACACTGGGGTTAAGGGCTGAGTGTGTGGGCACCTCTGAGCCTTGCTGTTACAAGGAGATTCAGTTGTCTGAAAAAACGCGTTTATTTCGAGCTGAAAAACACGTTTTGAAAAGTGTGATGTGACTGCCCCATAACTTACATGGGGTTGACCAAACTTGCAGAAACATGTTTATTTCTGCTGAAAAACACGTTTTGACCCTTTCTGCACACTGGGGTTAAGGGCTGAGTGTGTGGGCACCTCTGAGCCTTGCTGTTACAAGGAGATTCAGTTGTCTGAAAAAACGCGCTTATTTCGGGCTGAAAAACACGTTTTGAAAAGTGTGATGTTACTGCCCCATAACTTACATGGGGTTGACCAAACTTGCAGAAACATGTTTATTTCTGCTGAAAAACACGTTTTGACCCTTTCTGCACAGTGGGGTTAAGGGCTGAGTGTGTGGGCACTTCTGAGCCTTGCTGTTACAAGGAGATTCAGTTGTCTGAAAAAACGCGCTTATTTCGGGCTGAAAAACACGTTTTGAAAAGTGTGATGTTACTGCCCCATAACTTACATGGGGTTGACCAAACTTGCAGAAACATGTTTATTTCTGCTGAAAAACACGTTTTGACCCTTTCTGCACACTGGGGTTAAGGGCTGAGTGTGTGGGCACCTCTGAGCCTTGCTGTTACAAGGAGATTCAGTTGTCTGAAAAAACGCGTTTATTTCGAGCTGAAAAACACGTTTTGAAAAGTGTGATGTGACTGCCCCATAACTTACATGGGGTTGACCAAACTTGCAGAAACATGTTTATTTCTGCTGAAAAACACGTTTTGACCCTTTCTGCACACTGGGGTTAAGGGCTGAGTGTGTGGGCACTTCTGAGCCTTGCTGTTACAAGGAGATTCAGTTGCCTGAAAAAACGCGCTTATTTCGGGCTGAAAAACACGTTTTGAAAAGTGTGATGTTACTGCCCCATAACTTACATGGGGTTGACCAAACTTGCAGAAACATGTTTATTTCTGCTGAAAAACACGTTTTGACCCTTTCTGCACACTGGGGTTAAGGGCTGAGTGTGTGGGCACTTCTGAGCCTTGCTGTTACAAGTAGATTCAGTTGCCTGAAAAAACGTGTTTATTTCGGGCTGAAAAACACGTTTTGAAAAGTGTGATGTTACTGCCCCATAACTTACATGGGGTTGACCAAACTTGCAGAAACATGTTTATTTCTGCTGAAAAACACGTTTTGACCCTTTCTGCACACTGGGGTTAAGGGCTGAGTGTGTGGGCACTTCTGAGCCTTGCTGTTACAAGTAGATTCAGTTGCCTGAAAAAACGTGTTTATTTCGGGCTGAAAAACACGTTTTGAAAAGTGTGATGTTACTGCCCCATAACTTACATGGGGTTGACCAAACTTGCAGAAACATGTTTATTTCTGCTGAAAAACACGTTTTGACCCTTTCTGCACACTGGGGTTAAGGGCTGAGTGTGTGGGCACCTCTGAGCCTTGCTGTTACAAGGAGATTCAGTTGTCTGAAAAAACGCGTTTATTTCGAGCTGAAAAACACGTTTTGAAAAGTGTGATGTGACTGCCCCATAACTTACATGGGGTTGACCAAACTTGCAGAAACATGTTTATTTCTGCTGAAAAACACGTTTTGACCCTTTCTGCACACTGGGGTTAAGGGCTGAGTGTGTGGGCACTTCTGAGCCTTGCTGTTACAAGGAGATTCAGTTGCCTGAAAAAACGCGCTTATTTCGGGCTGAAAAACACGTTTTGAAAAGTGTGATGTTACTGCCCCATAACTTACATGGGGTTGACCAAACTTGCAGAAACATGTTTATTTCTGCTGAAAAACACGTTTTGACCCTTTCTGCACACTGGGGTTAAGGGCTGAGTGTGTGGGCACTTCTGAGCCTTGCTGTTACAAGTAGATTCAGTTGCCTGAAAAAACGTGTTTATTTCGGGCTGAAAAACACGTTTTGAAAAGTGTGATGTTACTGCCCGATAACTTACATGGGGTTGACCAAACTTGCAGAAACATGTTTATTTCTGCTGAAAAACACGTTTTGACCCTTTCTGCACACTGGGGTTAAGGGCTGAGTGTGTGGGCACTTCTGAGCCTTGCTGTTACAAGGAGATTCAGTTGCCTGAAAAAACGCGCTTATTTCGGGCTGAAAAACACGTTTTGAAAAGTGTGATGTTACTGCCCCATAACTTAGATGGGGTTGACCAAACTTGCAGAAACATGTTTATTTCTGCTGAAAAACACGTTTTGACCCTTTCTGCACACTGGGGTTAAGGGCTGAGTGTGTGGGCACCTCTGAGCCTTGCTGTTACAAGGAGATTCAGTTGTCTGAAAAAACGCGTTTATTTCGAGCTGAAAAACACGTTTTGAAAAGTGTGATGTGACTGCCCCATAACTTACATGGGGTTGACCAAACTTGCAGAAACATGTTTATTTCTGCTGAAAAACACGTTTTGACCCTTTCTGCACACTGGGGTTAAGGGCTGAGTGTGTGGGCACTTCTGAGCCTTGCTGTTACAAGGAGATTCAGTTGCCTGAAAAAAACGCGCTTATTTCGGGCTGAAAAACACGTTTTGAAAAGTGTGATGTTACTGCCCCATAACTTACATGGGGTTGACCAAACTTGCAGAAACATGTTTATTTCTGCTGAAAAACACGTTTTGACCCTTTCTGCACACTGGGGTTAAGGGCTGAGTGTGTGGGCACTTCTGAGCCTTGCTGTTACAAGTAGATTCAGTTGCCTGAAAAAACGTGTTTATTTCGGGCTGAAAAACACGTTTTGAAAAGTGTGATGTTACTGCCCCATAACTTACATGGGGTTGACCAAACTTGCAGAAACATGTTTATTTCTGCTGAAAAACACGTTTTGACCCTTTCTGCACACTGGGGTTAAGGGCTGAGTGTGTGGGCACTTCTGAGCCTTGCTGTTACAAGGAGATTCAGTTGTCTGAAAAAACGCGCTTATTTCGGGCTGAAAAACACGTTTTGAAAAGTGTGATGTTACTGCCCCATAACTTACATGGGGTTGACCAAACTTGCAGAAACATGTTTATTTCTGCTGAAAAACACGTTTTGACCCTTTCTGCACACTGGGGTTAAGGGCTGAGTGTGTGGGCACCTCTGAGCCTTGCTGTTACAAGGAGATTCAGTTGTCTGAAAAAACGCGTTTATTTCGAGCTGAAAAACACGTTTTGAAAAGTGTGATGTGACTGCCCCATAACTTACATGGGGTTGACCAAACTTGCAGAAACATGTTTATTTCTGCTGAAAAACACGTTTTGACCCTTTCTGCACACTGGGGTTAAGGGCTGAGTGTGTGGGCACCTCTGAGCCTTGCTGTTACAAGGAGATTCAGTTGTCTGAAAAAACGCGCTTATTTCGGGCTGAAAAACACGTTTTGAAAAGAGTGATGTTACTGCCCCATAACTTACATGGGGTTGACCAAACTTGCAGAAACATGTTTATTTCTGCTGAAAAACACGTTTTGACCCTTTCTGCACACTGGGGTTAAGGGCTGAGTGTGTGGGCACTTCTGAGCCTTGCTGTTACAAGGAGATTCAGTTGTCTGAAAAAACGCGCTTATTTCGGGCTGAAAAACACGTTTTGAAAAGTGTGATGTTACTGCCCCATAACATACATGGGGTTGACCAAACTTGCAGAAACATGTTTATTTCTGCTGAAAAACACGTTTTGACCCTTTCTGCACACTGGGGTTAAGGGCTGAGTGTGTGGGCACCTCTGAGCCTTGCTGTTACAAGGAGATTCAGTTGTCTGAAAAAACGCGTTTATTTCGGGCTGAAAAACACGTTTTGAAAAGTGTGATGTTACTGCCCCATAACTTACATGGGGTTTACCAAACTTGCAGAAACATGTTTATTTCTGCTGAAAAACACGTTTTGACCCTTTCTGCACACTGGGGTTAAGGGCTGAGTGTGTGGGCACTTCTGAGCCTTGCTGTTAGAAGTAGATTCAGTTGACTGAAAAAAAGTGTTTATTTCGGGCTGAAAAACACGTTTTGAAAAGTGTGATGTTACTGCCCCATAACTTACATGGGGTTGACCAAACTTGCAGAAACATGTTTATTTCTGCTGAAAAACACGTTTTGACCCTTTCTGCACACTGGGGTTAAGGGCTGAGTGTGTGGGCACCTCTGAGCCTTCCTGTTACAAGGAGATTCAGTTGTATGAAAAAACGCGCTTATTTCGGGCTGAAAAACACGTTTTGAAAAGTGTGATGTTACTGCCCCATAACTTACATGGGGTTGACCAAACTTGCAGAAACATGTTTATTTCTGCTGAAAAACACGTTTTGACCCTTTCTGCACACTGGGGTTAAGGGCTGAGTGTGTGGGCACTTCTGAGCCTTGCTGTTACAAGGAGATTCAGTTGTCTGAAAAAACGCGCTTATTTCGGGCTGAAAAACACGTTTTGAAAAGTGTGATGTTACTGCCCCATAACTTACATGGGGTTGACCAAACTTGCAGAAACATGTTTATTTCTGCTGAAAAACACGTTTTGACCCTTTCTGCACACTGGGGTTAAGGGCTGAGTGTGTGGGCACCTCTGAGCCTTGCTGTTACAAGGAGATTCAGTTGTCTGAAAAAACGCGCTTATTTCGGGCTGAAAAACACGTTTTGAAAAGTGTGATGTTACTGCCCCATAACTTACATGGGGTTGACCAAACTTGCAGAAACATGTTTATTTCTGCTGAAAAACACGTTTTGACCCTTTCTGCACACTGGGGTTAAGGGCTGAGTGTGTGGGCACTTCTGAGCCTTGCCTTTACAAGGATATTCAGTTGTCTGAAAAAACGCGTTTATTTCCGGCTGAAAAACACGTTTTGAAAAGTGTGATGTTACTGCCCCATAACTTACATGGGGTTGACCAAACTTGCAGAAACATGTTTATTTCTGCTGAAAAACACGTTTTGACCCTTTCTGCACACTGGGGTTAAGGGCTGAGTGTGTGGGCACTTCTGAGCCTTGCTGTTACAAGTAGATTCAGTTGCCTGAAAAAACGCGTTTATTTCGTGCTGAAAAACACGTTTTGAAAAGAGTGATGTTACTGCCCCATAACTTACATGGGGTTGACCAAACTTGCAGAAACATGTTTATTTCTGCTGAAAAACACGTTTTGACCCTTTCTGCACACTGGGGTTAAGGGCTGAGTGTGTGGGCACTTCTGAGCCTTGCTGTTACAAGGAGATTCAGTTGTCTGAAAAAACGCGCTTATTTCGGGCTGAAAAACACGTTTTGAAAAGTGTGATGTTACTGCCCCATAACTTACATGGGGTTGACCAAACTTGCAGAAACATGTTTATTTCTGCTGAAAAACACGTTTTGACCCTTTCTGCACACTGGGGTTAAGGGCTGAGTGTGTGGGCACCTCTGAGCCTTGCTGTTACAAGGAGATTCAGTTGTCTGAAAAAACGCGCTTATTTCGGGCTGAAAAACACGTTTTGAAAAGTGTGATGTTACTTTCCCATAACTTACATGGGGTTGACCAAACTTGCAGAAACATGTTTATTTCTGCTGAAAAACACGTTTTGACCCTTTCTGCACACTGGGGTTAAGGGCTGAGTGTGTGGGCACTTCTGAGCCTTGCTGTTACAAGTAGATTCAGTTGCATGAAAAAACGTGTTTATTTCGGGCTGAAAAACACGTTTTGAAAAGTGTGATGTTACTGCCCCATAACTTACATGGGGTTGACCAAACTTGCAGAAACATGTTTATTTCTGCTGAAAAACACGTTTTGACCCTTTCTGCACACTGGGGTTAAGGGCTGAGTGTGTGGGCACTTCTGAGCCTTGCTGTTACAAGGAGATTCAGTTGTCTGAAAAAACGCGTTTATTTCGTGCTGAAAAACACGTTTTGAAAAGAGTGATGTTACTGCCCCATAACTTACATGGGGTTGACCAAACTTGCAGAAACATGTTTATTTCTGCTGAAAAACACGTTTTGACCCTTTCTGCACACTGGGGTTAAGGGCTGAGTGTGTGGGCACTTCTGAGCCTTGCTGTTACAAGGAGATTCAGTTGTCTGAAAAAACGCGCTTATTTCGGGCTGAAAAACACGTTTTGAAAAGTGTGATGTTACTGCCCCATAACTTACATGGGGTTGACCAAACTTGCAGAAACATGTTTATTTCTGCTGAAAAACACGTTTTGACCCTTTCTGCACACTGGGGTTAAGGGCTGAGTGTGTGGGCACCTCTGAGCCTTGCTGTTACAAGGAGATTCAGTTGTCTGAAAAAACGCGTTTATTTCGAGCTGAAAAACACGTTTTGAAAAGTGTGATGTGACTGCCCCATAACTTACATGGGGTTGACCAAACTTGCAGAAACATGTTTATTTCTGCTGAAAAACACGTTTTGACCCTTTCTGCACACTGGGGTTAAGGGCTGAGTGTGTGGGCACTTCTGAGCCTTGCTGTTACAAGGAGATTCAGTTGCCTGAAAAAACGCGCTTATTTCGGGCTGAAAAACACGTTTTGAAAAGTGTGATGTTACTGCCCCATAACTTACATGGGGTTGACCAAACTTGCAGAAACATGTTTATTTCTGCTGAAAAACACGTTTTGACCCTTTCTGCACACTGGGGTTAAGGGCTGAGTGTGTGGGCACTTCTTAGCCTTGCTGTTACAAGTAGATTCAGTTGCCTGAAAAAACGTGTTTATTTCGGGCTGAAAAACACGTTTTGAAAAGTGTGATGTTACTGCCCCATAACTTACATGGGGTTGACCAAACTTGCAGAAACATGTTTATTTCTGCTGAAAAACACGTTTTGACCCTTTCTGCACACTGGGGTTAAGGGCTGAGTGTGTGGGCACTTCTGAGCCTTGCTGTTACAAGGAGATTCAGTTGTCTGAAAAAACGCGCTTATTTCGGGCTGAAAAACACGTTTTGAAAAGTGTGATGTTACTGCCCCATAACTTACATGGGGTTGACCAAACTTGCAGAAACATGTTTATTTCTGCTGAAAAACACGTTTTGACCCTTTCTGCACACTGGGGTTAAGGGCTGAGTGTGTGGGCACTTCTGAGCCTTGCTGTTACAAGGATATTCAGTTGTCTGAAAAAACGCGTTTATTTCGGGCTGAAAAACACGTTTTGAAAAGTGTGATGTTACTGCCCCATAACTTACATGGGGTTGACCAAACTTGCAGAAACATGTTTATTTCTGCTGAAAAACACGTTTTGACCCTTTCTGCACACTGGGGTTAAGGGCTGAGTGTGTGGGCACTTCTGAGCCTTGCTGTTACAAGTAGATTCAGTTGCCTGAAAAAACGCGTTTATTTCGGGCTGAAAAACACGTTTTGAAAAGAGTGATGTTACTGCCCCATAACTTACATGGGGTTGACCAAACTTGCAGAAACATGTTTATTTCTGCTGAAAAACACGTTTTGACCCTTTCTGCACACTGGGGTTAAGGGCTGAGTGTGTGGGCACTTCTGAGCCTTGCTGTTACAAGGAGATTCAGTTGTCTGAAAAAACGCGCTTATTTCGGGCTGAAAAACAAGTTTTGAAAAGTGTGATGTTACTGCCCCATAACTTACATGGGGTTGACCAAACTTGCAGAAACATGTTTATTTCTGCTGAAAAACACGTTTTGACCCTTTCTGCACACTGGGGTTAAGGGCTGAGTGTGTGGGCACTTCTGAGCCTTGCTGTTACAAGGAGATTCAGTTGTCTGAAAAAACGCGCTTATTTCGGGCTGAAAAACACGTTTTGAAAAGTGTGATGTTACTGCCCCATAACTTACATGGGGTTGACCAAACTTGCAGAAACATGTTTATTTCTGCTGAAAAACACGTTTTGACCCTTTCTGCACACTGGGGTTAAGGGCTGAGTGTGTGGGCACTTCTGAGCCTTGCTGTTACAAGGAGATTCAGTTGTCTGAAAAAACGCGCTTATTTCGGGCTGAAAAACACGTTTTGAAAAGTTTGATGTTACTGCCCCATAACTTACATGGGGTTGACCAAACTTGCAGAAACATGTTTATTTCTGCTGAAAAACACGTTTTGACCCTTTCTGCACACTGGGGTTAAGGGCTGAGTGTGTGGGCACCTCTGAGCCTTGCTGTTACAAGGAGATTCAGTTGTCTGAAAAAACGCGTTTATTTCGAGCTGAAAAACACGTTTTGAAAAGTGTGATGTGACTGCCCCATAACTTACATGGGGTTGACCAAACTTGCAGAAACATGTTTATTTCTGATGAAAAACACGTTTTGACCCTTTCTGCACACTGGGGTTAAGGGCTGAGTGTGTGGGCACTTCTGAGCCTTGCTGTTACAAGGAGATTCAGTTGTCTGAAAAAACGCGCTTATTTCGGGCTGAAAAACACGTTTTGAAAAGTGTGATGTTACTGCCCCATAACTTACATGGGGTTGACCAAACTTGCAGAAACATGTTTATTTCTGCTGAAAAACACGTTTTGACCCTTTCTGCACACTGGGGTTAAGGGCTGAGTGTGTGGGCACCTCTGAGCCTTGCTGTTACAAGGAGATTCAGTTGTCTGAAAAAACGCGTTTATTTCGAGCTGAAAAACACGTTTTGAAAAGTGTGATGTTACTGCCCCATAACTTACATGGGGTTGACCAAACTTGCAGAAACATGTTTATTTCTGCTGAAAAACACGTTTTGACCCTTTCTGCACACTGGGGTTAAGGGCTGAGTGTGTGGGCACTTCTGAGCCTTGCTGTTACAAGGAGATTCAGTTGCCGGAAAAAACGCGCTTATTTCGGGCTGAAAAACACGTTTTGAAAAGTGTGATGTTACTGCCCCATAACTTACATGGGGTTGACCAAACTTGCAGAAACATGTTTATTTCTGCTGAAAAACACGTTTTGACCCTTTCTGCACACTGGGGTTAAGGGCTGAGTGTGTGGGCACTTCTGAGCCTTGCTGTTACAAGTAGATTCAGTTGCCTGAAAAAACGTGTTTATTTCGGGCTGAAAAACACGTTTTGAAAAGTGTGATGTTACTGCCCCATAACTTACATGGGGTTGACCAAACTTGCAGAAACATGTTTATTTCTGCTGAAAAACACGTTTTGACCCTTTCTGCACACTGGGGTTAAGGGCTGAGTGTGTGGGCACTTCTGAGCCTTGCTGTTACAAGGAGATTCAGTTGTCTGAAAAAACGCGCTTATTTCGGGCTGAAAAACACGTTTTGAAAAGTATGATGTTACTGCCCCATAACTTACATGGGGTTGACCAAACTTGCAGAAACATGTTTATTTCTGCTGAAAAACACGTTTTGACCCTTTCTGCACACTGGGGTTAAGGGCTGAGTGTGTGGGCACCTCTGAGCCTTGCTGTTACAAGGAGATTCAGTTGTCTGAAAAAACGCGTTTATTTCGAGCTGAAAAACACGTTTTGAAAAGTGTGATGTGACTGCCCCATAACTTACATGGGGTTGACCAAACTTGCAGAAACATGTTTATTTCTGCTGAAAAACACGTTTTGACCCTTTCTGCACATTGGGGTTAAGGGCTGAGTGTGTGGGCACTTCTGAGCCTTGCTGTTACAAGGAGATTCAGTTGTCTGAAAAAACGCGTTTATTTCGGGCTGAAAAACACGTTTTGAAAAGTGTGATGTTACTGCCCCATAACTTACATGGGGTTGACCAAACTCGCAGAAACATGTTTATTTCTGCTGAAAAACACGTTTTGACCCTTTCTGCACACTGGGGTTAAGGGCTGAGTGTGTGGGCACTTCTGAGCCTTGCTGTTACAAGTAGATTCAGTTGCCTGAAAAAACGCGTTTATTTCGGGCTGAAAAACACGTTTTGAAAAGAGTGATGTTACTGCCCCATAACTTACATGGGGTTGACCAAACTTGCAGAAACATGTTTATTTCTGCTGAAAAACACGTTTTGACCCTTTCTGCACACTGGGGTTAAGGGCTGAGTGTGTGGGCACTTCTGAGCCTTGCTGTTACAAGGAGATTCAGTTGTCTGAAAAAACGCGCTTATTTCGGGCTGAAAAACACGTTTTGAAAAGTGTGATGTTACTGCCCCATAACTTACATGGGGTTGACCAAACTTGCAGAAACATGTTTATTTCTGCTGAAAAACACGTTTTGACCCTTTCTGCACAGTGGGGTTAAGGGCTGAGTGTGTGGGCACTTCTGAGCCTTGCTGTTACAAGGAGATTCAGTTGTCTGAAAAAACGCGCTTATTTCGGGCTGAAAAACACGTTTTGAAAAGTGTGATGTTACTGCCCCATAACTTACATGGGGTTGACCAAACTTGCAGAAACATGTTTATTTCTGCTGAAAAACACGTTTTGACCCTTTCTGCACACTGGGGTTAAGGGCTGAGTGTGTGGGCACCTCTGAGCCTTGCTGTTACAAGGAGATTCAGTTGTCTGAAAAAACGCGTTTATTTCGAACTGAAAAACACGTTTTGAAAAGTGTGATGTGACTGCCCCATAACTTACATGGGGTTGACCAAACTTGCAGAAACATGTTTATTTCTGCTGAAAAACACGTTTTGACCCTTTCTGCACACTGGGGTTAAGGGCTGAGTGTGTGGGCACTTCTGAGCCTTGCTGTTACAAGGAGATTCAGTTGCCTGAAAAAACGCGCTTATTTCGGGCTGAAAAACACGTTTTGAAAAGTGTGATGTTACTGCCCCATAACTTACATGGGGTTGACCAAACTTGCAGAAACATGTTTATTTCTGCTGAAAAACACGTTTTGACCCTTTCTGCACACTGGGATTAAGGGCTGAGTGTGTGGGCACTTCTGAGCCTTGCTGTTACGAGTAGATTCAGTTGCCTGAAAAAACGTGTTTATTTCGGGCTGAAAAACACGTTTTGAAAAGTGTGATGTTACTGCCCCATAACTTACATGGGGTTGACCAAACTTGCAGAAACATGTTTATTTCTGCTGAAAAACACGTTTTGACCCTTTCTGCACACTGGGGTTAAGGGCTGAGTGTGTGGGCACCTCTGAGCCTTGCTGTTACAAGGAGATTCAGTTGTCTGAAAAAACGCGTTTATTTCGAGCTGAAAAACACGTTTTGAAAAGTGTGATGTGACTGCCCCATAACTTACATGGGGTTGACCAAACTTGCAGAAACATGTTTATTTCTGCTGAAAAACACGTTTTGACCCTTTCTGCACACTGGGGTTAAGGGCTGAGTGTGTGGGCACTGCTGAGCCTTGCTGTTACAAGGAGATTCAGTTGCCTGAAAAAACGCGCTTATTTCGGGCTGAAAAACACGTTTTGAAAAGTGTGATGTTACTGCCCCATAACTTACATGGGGTTGACCAAACTTGCAGAAACATGTTTATTTCTGCTGAAAAACACGTTTTGACCCTTTCTGCACACTGGGGTTAAGGGCTGAGTGTGTGGGCACCTCTGAGCCTTGCTGTTACAAGGAGATTCAGTTGTCTGAAAAAACGCGTTTATTTCGAGCTGAAAAACACGTTTTGAAAAGTGTGATGTGACTGCCCCATAACTTACATGGGGTTGACCAAACTTGCAGAAACATGTTTATTTCTACTGAAAAACACGTTTTGACCCTTTCTGCACACTGGGGTTAAGGGCTGAGTGTGTGGGCACTTCTGAGCCTTGCTGTTACAAGGAGATTCAGTTGCCTGAAAAAACGCGCTTATTTCGGGCTGAAAAACACGTTTTGAAAAGTGTGATGTTACTGCCCCATAACTTACATGGGGTTGACCAAACTTGCAGAAACATGTTTATTTCTGCTGAAAAACACGTTTTGACCCTTTCTGCACACTGGGGTTAAGGGCTGAGTGTGTGGGCACTTCTGAGCCTTGCTGTTACAAGGAGATTCAGTTGCCTGAAAAAACGCGCTTATTTCGGGCTGAAAAACACGTTTTGAAAAGTGTGATGTTACTGCCCCATAACTTACATGGGGTTGACCAAACTTGCAGAAACATGTTTATTTCTGCTGAAAAACACGTTTTGACCCTTTCTGCACACTGGGGTTAAGGGCTGAGTGTGTGGGCACTTCTGAGCCTTGCTGTTACAAGGAGATTCAGTTGTCTGAAAAAACGCGCTTATTTCGGGCTGAAAAACACGTTTTGAAAAGTGTGATGTTACTGCCCCATAACATACATGGGGTTGACCAAACTTGCAGAAACATGTTTATTTCTGCTGAAAAACACGTTTTGACCCTTTCTGCACACTGGGGTTAAGGGCTGAGTGTGTGGGCACCTCTGAGCCTTGCTGTTACAAGGAGATTCAGTTGTCTGAAAAAACGCGTTTATTTCGAGCTGAAAAACACGTTTTGAAAAGTGTGATGTGACTGCCCCATAACTTACATGGGGTTGACCAAACTTGCAGAAACATGTTTATTTCTGCTGAAAAACACGTTTTGACCCTTTCTGCACACTGGGGTTAAGGGCTGAGTGTGTGGGCACTTCTGAGCCTTGCTGTTACAAGTAGATTCAGTTGCCTGAAAAAACGCGTTTATTTCGGGCTGAAAAACACGTTTTGAAAAGAGTGATGTTACTGCCCCATAACTTACATGGGGTTGACCAAACTTGCAGAAACATGTTTATTTCTGCTGAAAAACACGTTTTGACCCTTTCTGCACACTGGGGTTAAGGGCTGAGTGTGTGGGCACTTCTGAGCCTTGCTGTTACAAGGAGATTCAGTTGTCTGAAAAAACGCGCTTATTTCGGGCTGAAAAACACGTTTTGAAAAGTGTGATGTTACTGCCCCATAACTTACATGGGGTTGACCAAACTTGCAGAAACATGTTTATTTCTGCTGAAAAACATGTTTTGACCCTTTCTGCACAGTGGGGTTAAGGGCTGAGTGTGTGGGCACTTCTGAGCCTTGCTGTTACAAGGAGATTCAGTTGTCTGAAAAAACGCGCTTATTTCGGGCTGAAAAACACGTTTTGAAAAGTGTGATGTTACTGCCCCATAACTTACATGGGGTTGACCAAACTTGCAGAAACATGTTTATTTCTGCTGAAAAACACGTTTTGACCCTTTCTGCACACTGGGGTTAAGGGCTGAGTGTGTGGGCACCTCTGAGCCTTGCTGTTACAAGGAGATTCAGTTGTCTGAAAAAACGCGTTTATTTCGAGCTGAAAAACACGTTTTGAAAAGTGTGATGTGACTGCCCCAAAACTTACATGGGGTTGACCAAACTTGCAGAAACATGTTTATTTCTGCTGAAAAACACGTTTTGACCCTTTCTGCACACTGGGGTTAAGGGCTGAGTGTGTGGGCACTTCTGAGCCTTGCTGTTACAAGGAGATTCAGTTGCCTGAAAAAACGCGCTTATTTCGGGCTGAAAAACACGTTTTGAAAAGTGTGATGTTACTGCCCCATAACTTACATGGGGTTGACCAAACTTGCAGAAACATGTTTATTTCTGCTGAAAAACACGTTTTGACCCTTTCTGCACACTGGGGTTAAGGGCTGAGTGTGTGGGCACTTCTGAGCCTTGCTGTTACAAGTAGATTCAGTTGCCTGAAAAAACGTGTTTATTTCGGGCTGAAAAACACGTTTTGAAAAGTGTGATGTTACTGCCCCATAACATACATGGGGTTGACCAAACTTGCAGAAACATGTTTATTTCTGCTGAAAAACACGTTTTGACCCTTTCTGCACACTGGGGTTAAGGGCTGAGTGTGTGGGCACTTCTGAGCCTTGCTGTTACAAGTAGATTCAGTTGCCTGAAAAAACGTGTTTATTTCGGGCTGAAAAACACGTTTTGAAAAGTGTGATGTTACTGCCCCATAACTTACATGGGGTTGACCAAACTTGCAGAAACATGTTTATTTCTGCTGAAAAACACGTTTTGACCCTTTCTGCACACTGGGGTTAAGGGCTGAGTGTGTGGGCACCTCTGAGCCTTGCTGTTACAAGGAGATTCAGTTGTCTGAAAAAACGCGTTTATTTCGAGCTGAAAAACACGTTTTGAAAAGTGTGATGTGACTGCCCCATAACTTACATGGGGTTGACCAAACTTGCAGAAACATGTTTATTTCTGCTGAAAAACACGTTTTGACCCTTTCTGCACACTGGGGTTAAGGGCTGAGTGTGTGGGCACTTCTGAGCCTTGCTGTTACAAGGAGATTCAGTTGCCTGAAAAAACGCGCTTATTTCGGGCTGAAAAACACGTTTTGAAAAGTGTGATGTTACTGCCCCATAACTTACATGGGGTTGACCAAACTTGCAGAAACATGTTTATTTCTGCTGAAAAACACGTTTTGACCCTTTCTGCACACTGGGGTTAAGGGCTGAGTGTGTGGGCACCTCTGAGCCTTGCTGTTACAAGGAGATTCAGTTGTCTGAAAAAACGCGTTTATTTCGAGCTGAAAAACACGTTTTGAAAAGTGTGATGTGACTGCCCCATAACTTACATGGGGTTGACCAAACTTGCAGAAACATGTTTATTTCTGCTGAAAAACACGTTTTGACCCTTTCTGCACACTGGGGTTAAGGGCTGAGTGTGTGGGCACTTCTGAGCCTTGCTGTTACAAGGAGATTCAGTTGCCTGAAAAAACGCGCTTATTTCGGGCTGAAAAACACGTTTTGAAAAGTGTGATGTTACTGCCCCATAACTTACATGGGGTTGACCAAACTTGCAGAAACATGTTTATTTCTGCTGAAAAACACGTTTTGACCCTTTCTGCACACTGGGGTTAAGGGCTGAGTGTGTGGGCACCTCTGAGCCTTGCTGTTACAAGGAGATTCAGTTGTCTGAAAAAACGCGTTTATTTCGAGCTGAAAAACACGTTTTGAAAAGTGTGATGTGACTGCCCCATAACTTACATGGGGTTGACCAAACTTGCAGAAACATGTTTATTTCTGCTGAAAAACACGTTTTGACCCTTTCTGCACACTGGGGTTAAGGGCTGAGTGTGTGGGCACTTCTGAGCCTTGCTGTTACAAGGAGATTCAGTTGCCTGAAAAAAACGCCCTTATTTCGGGCTGAAAAACACGTTTTGAAAAGTGTGATGTTACTGCCCCATAACTTACATGGGGTTGACCAAACTTGCAGAAACATGTTTATTTCTGCTGAAAAACACGTTCTGACCCTTTCTGCACACTGGGGTTAAGGGCTGAGTGTGTGGGCACTTCTGAGCCTTGCTGTTACAAGGAGATTCAGTTGTCTGAAAAAACGCGTTTATTTCGAGCTGAAAAACACGTTTTGAAAAGTGTGATGTGACTGCCCCATAACTTACATGGGGTTGACCAAACTTGCAGAAAAATGTTTATTTCTGCTGAAAAACACGTTTTGACCCTTTCTGCACACTGGGGTTAAGGGCTGAGTGTGTGGGCACTTCTGAGCCTTGCTGTTACAAGGAGATTCAGTTGCCTGAAAAAACGCGCTTATTTCGGGCTGAAAAACACGTTTTGAAAAGTGTGATGTTACTGCCCCATAACTTACTTGGGGTTGACCAAACTTGCAGAAACATGTTTATTTCTGCTGAGAAACACGTTTTGACCCTTTCTGCACACTGGGGTTAAGGGCTGAGTGTGTGGGCACTTCTGAGCCTTGCTGTTACAAGGAGATTCAGTTGCCTGAAAAAACGCGCTTATTTCGGGCTGAAAAACACGTTTTGAAAAGTGTGATGTTACTGCCCCATAACTTACATGGGGTTGACCAAACTTGCAGAAACATGTTTATTTCTGCTGAAAAACACGTTTTGACCCTTTCTGCACACTGGGGTTAAGGGCTGAGTGTGTGGGCACTTCTGAGCCTTGCTGTTACAAGGAGATTCAGTTGTCTGAAAAAACGCGCTTATTTCGGGCTGAAAAACACGTTTTGAAAAGTGTGATGTTACTGCCCCATAACATACATGGGGTTGACCAAACTTGCAGAAACATGTTTATTTCTGCTGAAAAACACGTTTTGACCCTTTCTGCACACTGGGGTTAAGGGCTGAGTGTGTGGGCACCTCTGAGCCTTGCTGTTACAAGGAGATTCAGTTGTCTGAAAAAACGCGCTTATTTCGGGCTGAAAAACACGTTTTGAAAAGTGTGATGTTACTGCCCCATAACATACATGGGGTTGACCAAACTTGCAGAAACATGTTTTTTTCTGCTGAAAAACATGTTTTGACCCTTTCTGCACAGTGGGGTTAAGGGCTGAGTGTGTGGGCACTTCTGAGCCTTGCTGTTACAAGGAGATTCAGTTGTCTGAAAAAACGCGCTTATTTCGGGCTGAAAAACACGTTTTGAAAAGTGTGATGTTACTGCCCCATAACTTACATGGGGTTGACCAAACTTGCAGAAACATGTTTATTTCTGCTGAAAAACACGTTTTGACCCTTTCTGCACACTGGGGTTAAGGGCTGAGTGTGTGGGCACCTCTGAGCCTTACTGTTACAAGGAGATTCAGTTGTCTGAAAAAACGCGTTTATTTCGAGCTGAAAAACACGTTTTGAAAAGTGTGATGTGACTGCCCCAAAACTTACATGGGGTTGACCAAACTTGCAGAAACATGTTTATTTCTGCTGAAAAACACGTTTTGACCCTTTCTGCACACTGGGGTTAAGGGCTGAGTGTGTGGGCACTTCTGAGCCTTGCTGTTACAAGGAGATTCAGTTGCCTGAAAAAAACGCGCTTATTTCGGGCTGAAAAACACGTTTTGAAAAGTGTGATGTTACTGCCCCATAACTTACATGGGGTTGACCAAACTTGCAGAAACATGTTTATTTCTGCTGAAAAACACGTTTTGACCCTTTCTGCACACTGGGGTTAAGGGCTGAGTGTGTGGGCACTTCTGAGCCTTGCTGTTACAAGTAGATTCAGTTGCCTGAAAAAACGTGTTTATTTCGGGCTGAAAAACACGTTTTGAAAAGTGTGATGTTACTGCCCCATAACATACATGGGGTTGACCAAACTTGCAGAAACATGTTTATTTCTGCTGAAAAACACGTTTTGACCCTTTCTGCACACTGGGGTTAAGGGCTGAGTGTGTGGGCACTTCTGAGCCTTGCTGTTACAAGTAGATTCAGTTGCCTGAAAAAACGTGTTTATTTCGGGCTGAAAAACACGTTTTGAAATGTGTGATGTTACTGCCCCATAACTTACATGGGGTTGACCAAACTTGCAGAAACATGTTTATTTCTGCTGAAAAACACGTTTTGACCCTTTCTGCACACTGGGGTTAAGGGCTGAGTGTGTGGGCACCTCTGAGCCTTGCTGTTACAAGGAGATTCAGTTGTCTGAAAAAACGCGTTTATTTCGAGCTGAAAAACACGTTTTGAAAAGTGTGATGTGACTGCCCCATAACTTACATGGGGTTGACCAAACTTGCAGAAACATGTTTATTTCTGCTGAAAAACACGTTTTGACCCTTTCTGCACACTGGGGTTAAGGGCTGAGTGTGTGGGCACTTCTGAGCCTTGCTGTTACAAGGAGATTCAGTTGCCTGAAAAAACGCGCTTATTTCGGGCTGAAAAACACGTTTTGAAAAGTGTGATGTTACTGCCCCATAACTTACATGGGGTTGACCAAACTTGTAGAAACATGTTTATTTCTGCTGAAAAACACGTTTTGACCCTTTCTGCACACTGGGGTTAAGGGCTGAGTGTGTGGGCACCTCTGAGCCTTGCTGTTACAAGGAGATTCAGTTGTCTGAAAAAACGCGTTTATTTCGAGCTGAAAAACACGTTTTGAAAAGTGTGATGTGACTGCCCCATAACTTACATGGGGTTGACCAAACTTGCAGAAACATGTTTATTTCTGCTGAAAAACACGTTTTGACCCTTTCTGCACACTGGGGTTAAGGGCTGAGTGTGTGGGCACTTCTGAGCCTTGCTGTTACAAGGAGATTCAGTTGCCTGAAAAAACGCGCTTATTTCGGGCTGAAAAACACGTTTTGAAAAGTGTGATGTTACTGCCCCATAACTTACATGGGGTTGACCAAACTTGCAGAAACATGTTTATTTCTGCTGAAAAACACGTTTTGACCCTTTCTGCACACTGGGGTTAAGGGCTGAGTGTGTGGGCACTTCTGAGCCTTGCTGTTACAAGTAGATTCAGTTGCCTGAAAAAACGTGTTTATTTCGGGCTGAAAAACACGTTTTGAAAAGTGTGATGTTACTGCCCCATAACTTACATGGGGTTGACCAAACTTGCAGAAACATGTTTATTTCTGCTGAAAAACACGTTTTGACCCTTTCTGCACACTGGGGTTAAGGGCTGAGTGTGTGGGCACCTCTGAGCCTTGCTGTTACAAGGAGATTCAGTTGTCTGAAAAAACGCGTTTATTTCGAGCTGAAAAACACGTTTTGAAAAGTGTGATGTGACTGCCCCATAACTTACATGGGGTTGACCAAACTTGCAGAAACATGTTTATTTCTGCTGAAAAACACGTTTTGACCCTTTCTGCACACTGGGGTTAAGGGCTGAGTGTGTGGGCACTTCTGAGCCTTGCTGTTACAAGGAGATTCAGTTGCCTGAAAAAACGCGCTTATTTCGGGCTGAAAAACACGTTTTGAAAAGTGTGATGTTACTGCCCCATAACTTACATGGGGTTGACCAAACTTGTAGAAACATGTTTATTTCTGCTGAAAAACACGTTTTGACCCTTTCTGCACACTGGGGTTAAGGGCTGAGTGTGTGGGCACCTCTGAGCCTTGCTGTTACAAGGAGATTCAGTTGTCTGAAAAAACGCGTTTATTTCGAGCTGAAAAACACGTTTTGAAAAGTGTGATGTGACTGCCCCATAACTTACATGGGGTTGACCAAACTTGCAGAAACATGTTTATTTCTGCTGAAAAACACGTTTTGACCCTTTCTGCACACTGGGGTTAAGGGCTGAGTGTGTGGGCACTTCTGAGCCTTGCTGTTACAAGGAGATTCAGTTGCCTGAAAAAACGCGCTTATTTCGGGCTGAAAAACACGTTTTGAAAAGTGTGATGTTACTGCCCCATAACTTACATGGGGTTGACCAAACTTGCAGAAACATGTTTATTTCTGCTGAAAAACACGTTTTGACCCTTTCTGCACACTGGGGTTAAGGGCTGAGTGTGTGGGCACTTCTGAGCCTTGCTGTTACAAGGAGATTCAGTTGTCTGAAAAAACGCGCTTATTTCGGGCTGAAAAACACGTTTTGAAAAGTGTGATGTTACTGCCCCATAACATACATGGGGTTGACCAAACTTGCAGAAACATGTTTATTTCTGCTGAAAAACACGTTTTGACCCTTTCTGCACACTGGGGTTAAGGGCTGAGTGTGTGGGCACCTCTGAGCCTTGCTGTTACAAGGAGATTCAGTTGCCTGAAAAAACGCGCTTATTTCGGGCTGAAAAACACGTTTTGAAAAGTGTGATGTTACTGCCCCATAACATACATGGGGTTGACCAAACTTGCAGAAACATGTTTATTTCTGCTGAAAAACATGTTTTGACCCTTTCTGCACAGTGGGGTTAAGGGCTGAGTGTGTGGGCACTTCTGAGCCTTGCTGTTACAAGGAGATTCAGTTGTCTGAAAAAACGCGCTTATTTCGGGCTGAAAAACACGTTTTGAAAAGTGTGATGTTACTGCCCCATAACTTACATGGGGTTGACCAAACTTGCAGAAACATGTTTATTTCTGCTGAAAAACACGTTTTGACCCTTTCTGCACACTGGGGTTAAGGGCTGAGTGTGTGGGCACCTCTGAGCCTTGCTGTTACAAGGAGATTCAGTTGTCTGAAAAAACGCGTTTATTTCGAGCTGAAAAACACGTTTTGAAAAGTGTGATGTGACTGCCCCAAAACTTACATGGGGTTGACCAAACTTGCAGAAACATGTTTATTTCTGCTGAAAAACACGTTTTGACCCTTTCTGCACACTGGGGTTAAGGGCTGAGTGTGTGGGCACTTCTGAGCCTTGCTGTTACAAGGAGATTCAGTTGCCTGAAAAAACGCGCTTATTTCGGGCTGAAAAACACGTTTTGAAAAGTGTGATGTTACTGCCATGTTACTGCCCATAACTTACATGGGTTGACCAAACTTGCAGAAACATGTTTATTTCTGCTGAAAAACACGTTTTGACCCTTTCTGCACACTGGGGTTAAGGGCTGAGTGTGTGGGCACTTCTGAGCCTTGCTGTTACAAGTAGATTCAGTTGCCTGAAAAAACGTGTTATTTCGGGCTGAAAACACGTTTTGAAAAGTGTGATGTTACTGCCCCATAACTTACATGGGTTGACCAAACTTGCAGAAACATGTTTATTTCTGCTGAAAAACACGTTTTGACCCTTTCTGCACACTGGGGTTAAGGGCTGAGTGTGTGGGCACCTCTGAGCCTTGCTGTTACAAGGAGATTCAGTTGTCTGAAAAAACGCGTTTATTTCGAGCTGAAAACACGTTTTGAAAAGTGTGATGTGACTGCCCCATAACTTACATGGGGTTGACCAAACTTGCAGAAACATGTTTATTTCTGCTGAAAAACACGTTTTGACCCTTTCTGCACACTGGGGTTAAGGGCTGAGTGTGTGGGCACTTCTGAGCCTTGCTGTTACAAGGAGATTCAGTTGCCTGAAAAAACGCGCTTATTTCGGGCTGAAAAACACGTTTTGAAAAGTGTGATGTTACTGCCCCATAACTTACATGGGGTTGACCAAACTTGCAGAAACATGTTTATTTCTGCTGAAAAACACGTTTGACCCTTTCTGCACACTGGGGTTAAGGGCTGAGTGTGTGGGCACTTCTGAGCCTTGCTGTTACAAGTAGATTCAGTTGCCTGAAAAAACGTGTTTATTTCGGGCTGAAAAACACGTTTTGAAAAGTGTGATGTTACTGCCCCATAACTTACATGGGGTTGACCAAACTTGCAGAAACATGTTTATTTCTGCTGAAAAACACGTTTTGACCCTTTCTGCACACTGGGGTTAAGGGCTGAGTGTGTGGGCACCTCTGAGCCTTGCTGTTACAAGGAGATTCAGTTGTCTGAAAAACGCGTTTATTTCGAGCTGAAAAACACGTTTTGAAAAGTGTGATGTGACTGCCCCATAACTTACATGGGGTTGACCAAACTTGCAGAAACATGTTTATTTCTGCTGAAAAACACGTTTTGACCCTTTCTGCACACTGGGGTTAAGGGCTGAGTGTGTGGGCACTTCTGAGCCTTGCTGTTACAAGGAGATTCAGTTGCCTGAAAAAACGCGCTTATTTCGGGCTGAAAAACACGTTTTGAAAAGTGTGATGTTACTGCCCCATAACTTACATGGGGTTGACCAAACTTGCAGAAACATGTTTATTTCTGCTGAAAAACACGTTTTGACCCTTTCTGCACACTGGGGTTAAGGGCTGAGTGTGTGGGCACCTCTGAGCCTTGCTGTTACAAGGAGATTCAGTTGTCTGAAAAAACGCGTTTATTTCGAGCTGAAAAACACGTTTTGAAAAGTGTGATGTGACTGCCCCATAACTTACATGGGTTGACCAAACTTGCAGAAACATGTTTATTTCTGCTGAAAAACACGTTTTGACCCTTTCTGCACACTGGGGTTAAGGGCTGAGTGTGTGGGCACTTCTGAGCCTTGCTGTTACAAGGAGATTCAGTTGCCTGAAAAAAACGCCCTTATTTCGGGCTGAAAACACGTTTTGAAAAGTGTGATGTTACTGCCCCATAACTTACATGGGGTTGACCAAACTTGCAGAAACATGTTTATTTCTGCTGAAAAACACGTTCTGACCCTTTCTGCACACTGGGGTTAAGGGCTGAGTGTGTGGGCACTTCTGAGCCTTGCTGTTACAAGGAGATTCAGTTGTCTGAAAAAACGCGTTTATTTCGAGCTGAAAAACACGTTTTGAAAAGTGTGATGTGACTGCCCCATAACTTACATGGGGTTGACCAAACTTGCAGAAAAATGTTTATTTCTGCTGAAAAACACGTTTTGACCCTTTCTGCACACTGGGGTTAAGGGCTGAGTGTGTGGGCACTTCTGAGCCTTGCTGTTACAAGGAGATTCAGTTGCCTGAAAAAACGCGCTTATTTCGGGCTGAAAAACACGTTTGAAAAGTGTGATGTTACTGCCCCATAACTTACTTGGGGTTGACCAAACTTGCAGAAACATGTTTATTTCTGCTGAGAAACACGTTTTGACCCTTTCTGCACACTGGGGTTAAGGGCTGAGTGTGTGGGCACTTCTGAGCCTTGCTGTTACAAGGAGATTCAGTTGCCTGAAAAAACGCGCTTATTTCGGGCTGAAAAACACGTTTTGAAAAGTGTGATGTTACTGCCCCATAACTTACATGGGGTTGACCAAACTTGCAGAAACATGTTTATTTCTGCTGAAAAACACGTTTTGACCCTTTCTGCACACTGGGGTTAAGGGCTGAGTGTGTGGGCACTTCTGAGCCTTGCTGTTACAAGGAGATTCAGTTGTCTGAAAAAACGCGCTTATTTCGGGCTGAAAAACACGTTTTGAAAAGTGTGATGTTACTGCCCCATAACATACATGGGGTTGACCAAACTTGCAGAAACATGTTTATTTCTGCTGAAAAACACGTTTTGACCCTTTCTGCACACTGGGGTTAAGGGCTGAGTGTGTGGGCACCTCTGAGCCTTGCTGTTACAAGGAGATTCAGTTGTCTGAAAAAACGCGCTTATTTCGGGCTGAAAAACACGTTTTGAAAAGTGTGATGTTACTGCCCCATAACATACATGGGGTTGACCAAACTTGCAGAAACATGTTTTTTTCTGCTGAAAAACATGTTTTGACCCTTTCTGCACAGTGGGGTTAAGGGCTGAGTGTGTGGGCACTTCTGAGCCTTGCTGTTACAAGGAGATTCAGTTGTCTGAAAAAACGCGCTTATTTCGGGCTGAAAAACACGTTTTGAAAAGTGTGATGTTACTGCCCCATAACTTACATGGGTTGACCAAACTTGCAGAAACATGTTTATTTCTGCTGAAAAACACGTTTTGACCCTTTCTGCACACTGGGGTTAAGGGCTGAGTGTGTGGGCACCTCTGAGCCTTACTGTTACAAGGAGATTCAGTTGTCTGAAAAAACGCGTTTATTTCGAGCTGAAAAACACGTTTTGAAAAGTGTGATGTGACTGCCCCAAAACTTACATGGGGTTGACCAAACTTGCAGAAACATGTTTATTTCTGCTGAAAAACACGTTTTGACCCTTTCTGCACACTGGGGTTAAGGGCTGAGTGTGTGGGCACTTCTGAGCCTTGCTGTTACAAGGAGATTCAGTTGCCTGAAAAAAACGCGCTTATTTCGGGCTGAAAAACACGTTTTGAAAAGTGTGATGTTACTGCCCCATAACTTACATGGGGTTGACCAAACTTGCAGAAACATGTTTATTTCTGCTGAAAAACACGTTTTGACCCTTTCTGCACACTGGGGTTAAGGCTGAGTGTGTGGGCACTTCTGAGCCTTGCTGTTACAAGTAGATTCAGTTGCCTGAAAAAACGTGTTTATTTCGGGCTGAAAAACACGTTTTGAAAAGTGTGATGTTACTGCCCCATAACATACATGGGGTTGACCAAACTTGCAGAAACATGTTTATTTCTGCTGAAAAACACGTTTTGACCCTTTCTGCACACTGGGGTTAAGGGCTGAGTGTGTGGGCACTTCTGAGCCTTGCTGTTACAAGTAGATTCAGTTGCCTGAAAAAACGTGTTTATTTCGGGCTGAAAAACACGTTTTGAAATGTGTGATGTTACTGCCCCATAACTTACATGGGGTTGACCAAACTTGCAGAAACATGTTTATTTCTGCTGAAAAACACGTTTTGACCCTTTCTGCACACTGGGGTTAAGGCTGAGTGTGTGGGCACCTCTGAGCCTTGCTGTTACAAGGAGATTCAGTTGTCTGAAAAAACGCGTTTATTTCGAGCTGAAAAACACGTTTTGAAAAGTGTGATGTGACTGCCCCATAACTTACATGGGGTTGACCAAACTTGCAGAAACATGTTTATTTCTGCTGAAAAACACGTTTTGACCCTTTCTGCACACTGGGTTAAGGGCTGAGTGTGTGGGCACTTCTGAGCCTTGCTGTTACAAGGAGATTCAGTTGCCTGAAAAAACGCGCTTATTTCGGGCTGAAAAACACGTTTTGAAAAGTGTGATGTTACTGCCCCATAACTTACATGGGGTTGACCAAACTTGTAGAAACATGTTTATTTCTGCTGAAAAACACGTTTTGACCCTTTCTGCACACTGGGGTTAAGGGCTGAGTGTGTGGGCACCTCTGAGCCTTGCTGTTACAAGGAGATTCAGTTGTCTGAAAAAACGCGTTTATTTCGAGCTGAAAAACACGTTTTGAAAAGTGTGATGTGACTGCCCCATAACTTACATGGGGTTGACCAAACTTGCAGAAACATGTTTATTTCTGCTGAAAAACACGTTTTGCCCCCCTTTCTGCACACTGGGGTTAAGGGCTGAGTGTGTGGGCACTTCTGAGCCTTGCTGTTACAAGGAGATTCAGTTGCCTGAAAAAACGCGCTTATTTCGGGCTGAAAAACACGTTTTGAAAAGTGTGATGTTACTGCCCCATAACTTACATGGGGTTGACCAAACTTGCAGAAACATGTTTATTTCTGCTGAAAAACACGTTTTGACCCTTTCTGCACACTGGGGTTAAGGGCTGAGTGTGTGGGCACTTCTGAGCCTTGCTGTTACAAGTAGATTCAGTTGCCTGAAAAAACGTGTTTATTTCGGGCTGAAAAACACGTTTTGAAAAGTGTGATGTTACTGCCCCATAACTTACATGGGGTTGACCAAACTTGCAGAAACATGTTTATTTCTGCTGAAAAACACGTTTTGACCCTTTCTGCACACTGGGGTTAAGGGCTGAGTGTGTGGGCACCTCTGAGCCTTGCTGTTACAAGGAGATTCAGTTGTCTGAAAAAACGCGTTTATTTCGAGCTGAAAAACACGTTTTGAAAAGTGTGATGTGACTGCCCCATAACTTACATGGGTTGACCAAACTTGCAGAAACATGTTTATTTCTGCTGAAAAACACGTTTTGACCCTTTCTGCACACTGGGGTTAAGGGCTGAGTGTGTGGGCACTTCTGAGCCTTGCTGTTACAAGGAGATTCAGTTGCCTGAAAAAACGCGCTTATTTCGGGCTGAAAAACACGTTTTGAAAAGTGTGATGTTACTGCCCCATAACTTACATGGGGTTGACCAAACTTGTAGAAACATGTTTATTTCTGCTGAAAAACACGTTTTGACCCTTTCTGCACACTGGGGTTAAGGGCTGAGTGTGTGGGCACCTCTGAGGCCTTGCTGTTACAAGGAGATTCAGTTGTCTGAAAAAACGGTTTATTTCGAGCTGAAAAACACGTTTTGAAAAGTGTGATGTGACTGCCCCATAACTTACATGGGGTTGACCAAACTTGCAGAAACATGTTTATTTCTGCTGAAAAACACGTTTTGACCCTTTCTGCACACTGGGGTTAAGGGCTGAGTGTGTGGGCACTTCTGAGCCTTGCTGTTACAAGGAGATTCAGTTGCCTGAAAAAACGCGCTTATTTCGGGCTGAAAAACACGTTTTGAAAAGTGTGATGTTACTGCCCCATAACTTACATGGGGTTGACCAAACTTGCAGAAACATGTTTATTTCTGCTGAAAAACACGTTTTGACCCTTTCTGCACACTGGGGTTAAGGGCTGAGTGTGTGGGCACTTCTGAGCCTTGCTGTTACAAGGAGATTCAGTTGTCTGAAAAAACGCGCTTATTTCGGGCTGAAAAACACGTTTTGAAAAGTGTGATGTTACTGCCCCATAACATACATGGGGTTGACCAAACTTGCAGAAACATGTTTATTTCTGCTGAAAAACACGTTTTGACCCTTTCTGCACACTGGGGTTAAGGGCTGAGTGTGTGGGCACCTCTGAGCCTTGCTGTTACAAGGAGATTCAGTTGCCTGAAAAAACGCGCTTATTTCGGGCTGAAAAACACGTTTTGAAAAGTGTGATGTTACTGCCCCATAACATACATGGGGTTGACCAAACTTGCAGAAACATGTTTATTTCTGCTGAAAAACATGTTTTGACCCTTTCTGCACAGTGGGGTTAAGGGCTGAGTGTGTGGGCACTTCTGAGCCTTGCTGTTACAAGGAGATTCAGTTGTCTGAAAAAACGCGCTTATTTCGGGCTGAAAAACACGTTTTGAAAAGTGTGATGTTACTGCCCCATAACTTACATGGGGTTGACCAAACTTGCAGAAACATGTTTATTTCTGCTGAAAAACACGTTTTGACCCTTTCTGCACACTGGGGTTAAGGGCTGAGTGTGTGGGCACCTCTGAGCCTTGCTGTTACAAGGAGATTCAGTTGTCTGAAAAAACGCGTTTATTTCGAGCTGAAAAACACGTTTTGAAAAGTGTGATGTGACTGCCCCAAAACTTACATGGGGTTGACCAAACTTGCAGAAACATGTTTATTTCTGCTGAAAAACACGTTTTGACCCTTTCTGCACACTGGGGTTAAGGGCTGAGTGTGTGGGCACTTCTGAGCCTTGCTGTTACAAGGAGATTCAGTTGCCTGAAAAAACGCGCTTATTTCGGGCTGAAAAACACGTTTTGAAAAGTGTGATGTTACTGCCCCATAACTTACATGGGGTTGACCAAACTTGCAGAAACATGTTTATTTCTGCTGAAAAACACGTTTTGACCCTTTCTGCACACTGGGGTTAAGGGCTGAGTGTGTGGGCACTTCTGAGCCTTGCTGTTACAAGTAGATTCAGTTGCCTGAAAAAACGTGTTTATTTCGGGCTGAAAAACACGTTTTGAAAAGTGTGATGTTACTGCCCCATAACATACATGGGGTTGACCAAACTTGCAGAAACATGTTTATTTCTGCTGAAAAACACGTTTTGACCCTTTCTGCACACTGGGGTTAAGGGCTGAGTGTGTGGGCACTTCTGAGCCTTGCTGTTACAAGTAGATTCAGTTGCCTGAAAAAACGTGTTTATTTCGGGCTGAAAAACACGTTTTGAAATGTGTGATGTTACTGCCCCATAACTTACATGGGGTTGACCAAACTTGCAGAAACATGTTTATTTCTGCTGAAAAACACGTTTTGACCCTTTCTGCACACTGGGGTTAAGGGCTGAGTGTGTGGGCACCTCTGAGCCTTGCTGTTACAAGGAGATTCAGTTGTCTGAAAAAACGCGTTTATTTCGAGCTGAAAAACACGTTTTGAAAAGTGTGATGTGACTGCCCCATAACTTACATGGGGTTGACCAAACTTGCAGAAACATGTTTATTTCTGCTGAAAAACACGTTTTGACCCTTTCTGCACACTGGGGTTAAGGGCTGAGTGTGTGGGCACTTCTGAGCCTTGCTGTTACAAGGAGATTCAGTTGCCTGAAAAAACGCGCTTATTTCGGGCTGAAAAACACGTTTTGAAAAGTGTGATGTTACTGCCCCATAACTTACATGGGGTTGACCAAACTTGCAGAAACATGTTTATTTCTGCTGAAAAACACGTTTTGACCCTTTCTGCACACTGGGGTTAAGGGCTGAGTGTGTGGGCACTTCTGAGCCTTGCTGTTACAAGTAGATTCAGTTGCCTGAAAAAACGTGTTTATTTCGGGCTGAAAAACACGTTTTGAAAAGTGTGATGTTACTGCCCCATAACTTACATGGGGTTGACCAAACTTGCAGAAACATGTTTATTTCTGCTGAAAAACACGTTTTGACCCTTTCTGCACACTGGGGTTAAGGGCTGAGTGTGTGGGCACCTCTGAGCCTTGCTGTTACAAGGAGATTCAGTTGTCTGAAAAAACGCGTTTATTTCGAGCTGAAAAACACGTTTTGAAAAGTGTGATGTGACTGCCCCATAACTTACATGGGGTTGACCAAACTTGCAGAAACATGTTTATTTCTGCTGAAAAACACGTTTTGACCCTTTCTGCACACTGGGGTTAAGGGCTGAGTGTGTGGGCACTTCTGAGCCTTGCTGTTACAAGGAGATTCAGTTGCCTGAAAAAACGCGCTTATTTCGGGCTGAAAAACACGTTTTGAAAAGTGTGATGTTACTGCCCCATAACTTACATGGGGTTGACCAAACTTGCAGAAACATGTTTATTTCTGCTGAAAAACACGTTTTGACCCTTTCTGCACACTGGGGTTAAGGGCTGAGTGTGTGGGCACCTCTGAGCCTTGCTGTTACAAGGAGATTCAGTTGTCTGAAAAAACGCGTTTATTTCGAGCTGAAAAACACGTTTTGAAAAGTGTGATGTGACTGCCCCATAACTTACATGGGGTTGACCAAACTTGCAGAAACATGTTTATTTCTGCTGAAAAACACGTTTTGACCCTTTCTGCACACTGGGGTTAAGGGCTGAGTGTGTGGGCACTTCTGAGCCTTGCTGTTACAAGGAGATTCAGTTGCCTGAAAAAAACGCGCTTATTTCGGGCTGAAAAACACGTTTTGAAAAGTGTGATGTTACTGCCCCATAACTTACATGGGGTTGACCAAACTTGCAGAAACATGTTTATTTCTGCTGAAAAACACGTTTTGACCCTTTCTGCACACTGGGGTTAAGGGCTGAGTGTGTGGGCACTTCTGAGCCTTGCTGTTACAAGGAGATTCAGTTGTCTGAAAAAACGCGTTTATTTCGAGCTGAAAAACACGTTTTGAAAAGTGTGATGTGACTGCCCCATAACTTACATGGGGTTGACCAAACTTGCAGAAAAATGTTTATTTCTGCTGAAAAACACGTTTTGACCCTTTCTGCACACTGGGGTTAAGGGCTGAGTGTGTGGGCACTTCTGAGCCTTGCTGTTACAAGGAGATTCAGTTGCCTGAAAAAACGCGCTTATTTCGGGCTGAAAAACACGTTTTGAAAAGTGTGATGTTACTGCCCCATAACTTACTTGGGGTTGACCAAACTTGCAGAAACATGTTTATTTCTGCTGAGAAACACGTTTTGACCCTTTCTGCACACTGGGGTTAAGGGCTGAGTGTGTGGGCACTTCTGAGCCTTGCTGTTACAAGGAGATTCAGTTGTCTGAAAAAACGCGCTTATTTCGGGCTGAAAAACACGTTTTGAAAAGTGTGATGTTACTGCCCCATAACATACATGGGGTTGACCAAACTTGCAGAAACATGTTTATTTCTGCTGAAAAACACGTTTTGACCCTTTCTGCACACTGGGGTTAAGGGCTGAGTGTGTGGGCACCTCTGAGCCTTGCTGTTACAAGGAGATTCAGTTGTCTGAAAAAACGCGTTTATTTCGAGCTGAAAAACACGTTTTGAAAAGTGTGATGTGACTGCCCCATAACTTACATGGGGTTGACCAAACTTGCAGAAACATGTTTATTTCTGCTGAAAAACACGTTTTGACCCTTTCTGCACACTGGGGTTAAGGGCTGAGTGTGTGGGCACTTCTGAGCCTTGCTGTTACAAGTAGATTCAGTTGCCTGAAAAAACGCGTTTATTTCGGGCTGAAAAACACGTTTTGAAAAGAGTGATGTTACTGCCCCATAACTTACATGGGGTTGACCAAACTTGCAGAAACATGTTTATTTCTGCTGAAAAACATGTTTTGACCCTTTCTGCACAGTGGGGTTAAGGGCTGAGTGTGTGGGCACTTCTGAGCCTTGCTGTTACAAGGAGATTCAGTTGTCTGAAAAAACGCGCTTTTTTCGGGCTGAAAAACACGTTTTGAAAAGTGTGATGTTACTGCCCCATAACTTACATGGGGTTGACCAAACTTGCAGAAACATGTTTATTTCTGCTGAAAAACACGTTTTGACCCTTTCTGCACACTGGGGTTAAGGGCTGAGTGTGTGGGCACCTCTGAGCCTTGCTGTTACAAGGAGATTCAGTTGTCTGAAAAAACGCGTTTATTTCGGGCTGAAAAACACGTTTTGAAAAGTGTGATGTGACTGCCCCAAAACTTACATGGGGTTGACCAAACTTGCAGAAACATGTTTATTTCTGCTGAAAAACACGTTTTGACCCTTTCTGCACACTGGGGTTAAGGGCTGAGTGTGTG
The DNA here is from genome assembly GCF_040954835.1 of Lepisosteus oculatus. Classification (NCBI taxonomy): domain Eukaryota; kingdom Metazoa; phylum Chordata; class Actinopteri; order Semionotiformes; family Lepisosteidae; genus Lepisosteus; species Lepisosteus oculatus. Next base: position 61,373 of record NW_027167892.1, read on the forward strand.
GGCACTTCTGAGCCTTGCTGTTACAAGGAGATTCAGTTGCCTGAAAAAACGCGCTTATTTCGGGCTGAAAAACACGTTTTGAAAAGTGTGATGTTACTGCCCCATAACTTACATGGGGTTGACCAAACTTGCAGAAACATGTTTATTTCTGCTGAAAAACACGTTTTGACCCTTTCTGCACACTGGGGTTAAGGGCTGAGTGTGTGGGCACTTCTGAGCCTTGCTGTTACAAGTAGATTCAGTTGCCTGAAAAAACGTGTTTATTTCGGGCTGAAAAACACGTTTTGAAAAGTGTGATGTTACTGCCCCATAACATACATGGGGTTGACCAAACTTGCAGAAACATGTTTATTTCTGCTGAAAAACACGTTTTGACCCTTTCTGCACACTGGGGTTAAGGGCTGAGTGTGTGGGCACTTCTGAGCCTTGCTGTTACAAGTAGATTCAGTTGCCTGAAAAAACGTGTTTATTTCGGGCTGAAAAACACGTTTTGAAATGTGTGATGTTACTGCCCCATAACTTACATGGGGTTGACCAAACTTGCAGAAACATGTTTATTTCTGCTGAAAAACACGTTTTGACCCTTTCTGCACACTGGGGTTAAGGGCTGAGTGTGTGGGCACCTCTGAGCCTTGCTGTTACAAGGAGATTCAGTTGTCTGAAAAAACGCGTTTATTTCGAGCTGAAAAACACGTTTTGAAAAGTGTGATGTGACTGCCCCATAACTTACATGGGGTTGACCAAACTTGCAGAAACATGTTTATTTCTGCTGAAAAACACGTTTTGACCCTTTCTGCACACTGGGGTTAAGGGCTGAGTGTGTGGGCACTTCTGAGCCTTGCTGTTACAAGGAGATTCAGTTGCCTGAAAAAACGCGCTTATTTCGGGCTGAAAAACACGTTTTGAAAAGTGTGATGTTACTGCCCCATAACTTACATGGGGTTGACCAAACTTGCAGAAACATGTTTATTTCTGCTGAAAAACACGTTTTGACCCTTTCTGCACACTGGGGTTAAGGGCTGAGTGTGTGGGCACTTCTGAGCCTTGCTGTTACAAGTAGATTCAGTTGCCTGAAAAAACGTGTTTATTTCGGGCTGAAAAACACGTTTTGAAAAGTGTGATGTTACTGCCCCATAACTTACATGGGGTTGACCAAACTTGCAGAAACATGTTTATTTCTGCTGAAAAACACGTTTTGACCCTTTCTGCACACTGGGGTTAAGGGCTGAGTGTGTGGGCACCTCTGAGCCTTGCTGTTACAAGGAGATTCAGTTGTCTGAAAAAACGCGTTTATTTCGAGCTGAAAAACACGTTTTGAAAAGTGTGATGTGACTGCCCCATAACTTACATGGGGTTGACCAAACTTGCAGAAACATGTTTATTTCTGCTGAAAAACACGTTTTGACCCTTTCTGCACACTGGGGTTAAGGGCTGAGTGTGTGGGCACTTCTGAGCCTTGCTGTTACAAGGAGATTCAGTTGCCTGAAAAAACGCGCTTATTTCGGGCTGAAAAATACGTTTTGAAAAGTGTGATGTTACTGCCCCATAACTTACATGGGGTTGACCAAACTTGCAGAAACATGTTTATTTCTGCTGAAAAACACGTTTTGACCCTTTCTGCACACTGGGGTTAAGGGCTGAGTGTGTGGGCACCTCTGAGCCTTGCTGTTACAAGGAGATTCAGTTGTCTGAAAAACGCGTTTATTTCGAGCTGAAAAACACGTTTTGAAAAGTGTGATGTGACTGCCCCATAACTTACATGGGGTTGACCAAACTTGCAGAAACATGTTTATTTCTGCTGAAAAACACGTTTTGACCCTTTCTGCACACTGGGGTTAAGGGCTGAGTGTGTGGGCACTTCTGAGCCTTGCTGTTACAAGGAGATTCAGTTGCCTGAAAAAAACGCGCTTATTTCGGGCTGAAAAACACGTTTTGAAAAGTGTGATGTTACTGCCCCATAACTTACATGGGGTTGACCAAACTTGCAGAAACATGTTTATTTCTGCTGAAAAACACGTTTTGACCCTTTCTGCACACTGGGGTTAAGGGCTGAGTGTGTGGGCACTTCTGAGCCTTGCTGTTACAAGGAGATTCAGTTGTCTGAAAAAACGCGTTTATTTCGAGCTGAAAAACACGTTTTGAAAAGTGTGATGTGACTGCCCCATAACTTACATGGGGTTGACCAAACTTGCAGAAAAATGTTTATTTCTGCTGAAAAACACGTTTTGACCCTTTCTGCACACTGGGGTTAAGGGCTGAGTGTGTGGGCACTTCTGAGCCTTGCTGTTACAAGGAGATTCAGTTGCCTGAAAAAACGCGCTTATTTCGGGCTGAAAAACACGTTTTGAAAAGTGTGATGTTACTGCCCCATAACTTACTTGGGGTTGACCAAACTTGCAGAAACATGTTTATTTCTGCTGAGAAACACGTTTTGACCCTTTCTGCACACTGGGGTTAAGGGCTGAGTGTGTGGGCACTTCTGAGCCTTGCTGTTACAAGGAGATTCAGTTGTCTGAAAAAACGCGCTTATTTCGGGCTGAAAAACACGTTTTGAAAAGTGTGATGTTACTGCCCCATAACATACATGGGGTTGACCAAACTTGCAGAAACATGTTTATTTCTGCTGAAAAACACGTTTTGACCCTTTCTGCACACTGGGGTTAAGGGCTGAGTGTGTGGGCACCTCTGAGCCTTGCTGTTACAAGGAGATTCAGTTGTCTGAAAAAACGCGTTTATTTCGAGCTGAAAAACACGTTTTGAAAAGTGTGATGTGACTGCCCCATAACTTACATGGGGTTGACCAAACTTGCAGAAACATGTTTATTTCTGCTGAAAAACACGTTTTGACCCTTTCTGCACACTGGGGTTAAGGGCTGAGTGTGTGGGCACTTCTGAGCCTTGCTGTTACAAGTAGATTCAGTTGCCTGAAAAAACGCGTTTATTTCGGGCTGAAAAACACGTTTTGAAAAGAGTGATGTTACTGCCCCATAACTTACATGGGGTTGACCAAACTTGCAGAAACATGTTTATTTCTGCTGAAAAACATGTTTTGACCCTTTCTGCACAGTGGGGTTAAGGGCTGAGTGTGTGGGCACTTCTGAGCCTTGCTGTTACAAGGAGATTCAGTTGTCTGAAAAAACGCGCTTTTTTCGGGCTGAAAAACACGTTTTGAAAAGTGTGATGTTACTGCCCCATAACTTACATGGGGTTGACCAAACTTGCAGAAACATGTTTATTTCTGCTGAAAAACACGTTTTGACCCTTTCTGCACACTGGGGTTAAGGGCTGAGTGTGTGGGCACCTCTGAGCCTTGCTGTTACAAGGAGATTCAGTTGTCTGAAAAAACGCGTTTATTTCGGGCTGAAAAACACGTTTTGAAAAGTGTGATGTGACTGCCCCAAAACTTACATGGGGTTGACCAAACTTGCAGAAACATGTTTATTTCTGCTGAAAAACACGTTTTGACCCTTTCTGCACACTGGGGTTAAGGGCTGAGTGTGTGGGCACTTCTGAGCCTTGCTGTTACAAGGAGATTCAGTTGCCTGAAAAAACGCGCTTATTTCGGGCTGAAAAACACGTTTTGAAAAGTGTGATGTTACTGCCCCATAACTTACATGGGGTTGACCAAACTTGCAGAAACATGTTTATTTCTGCTGAAAAACACGTTTTGACCCTTTCTGCACACTGGGGTTAAGGGCTGAGTGTGTGGGCACTTCTGAGCCTTGCTGTTACAAGTAGATTCAGTTGCCTGAAAAAACGTGTTTATTTCGGGCTGAAAAACACGTTTTGAAAAGTGTGATGTTACTGCCCCATAACATACATGGGGTTGACCAAACTTGCAGAAACATGTTTATTTCTGCTGAAAAACACGTTTTGACCCTTTCTGCACACTGGGGTTAAGGGCTGAGTGTGTGGGCACTTCTGAGCCTTGCTGTTACAAGTAGATTCAGTTGCCTGAAAAAACGCGTTTATTTCGAGCTGAAAAACACGTTTTGAAATGTGTGATGTTACTGCCCCATAACTTACATGGGGTTGACCAAACTTGCAGAAACATGTTTATTTCTGCTGAAAAACACGTTTTGACCCTTTCTGCACACTGGGGTTAAGGGCTGAGTGTGTGGGCACCTCTGAGCCTTGCTGTTACAAGGAGATTCAGTTGTCTGAAAAAACGCGTTTATTTCGAGCTGAAAAACACGTTTTGAAAAGTGTGATGTGACTGCCCCATAACTTACATGGGGTTGACCAAACTTGCAGAAACATGTTTATTTCTGCTGAAAAACACGTTTTGACCCTTTCTGCACACTGGGGTTAAGGGCTGAGTGTGTGGGCACTTCTGAGCCTTGCTGTTACAAGGAGATTCAGTTGCCTGAAAAAACGCGCTTATTTCGGGCTGAAAAACACGTTTTGAAAAGTGTGATGTTACTGCCCCATAACTTACATGGGGTTGACCAAACTTGCAGAAACATGTTTATTTCTGCTGAAAAACACGTTTTGACCCTTTCTGCACACTGGGGTTAAGGGCTGAGTGTGTGGGCACTTCTGAGCCTTGCTGTTACAAGTAGATTCAGTTGCCTGAAAAAACGTGTTTATTTCGGGCTGAAAAACACGTTTTGAAAAGTGTGATGTTACTGCCCCATAACTTACATGGGGTTGACCAAACTTGCAGAAACATGTTTATTTCTGCTGAAAAACACGTTTTGACCCTTTCTGCACACTGGGGTTAAGGGCTGAGTGTGTGGGCACCTCTGAGCCTTGCTGTTACAAGGAGATTCAGTTGTCTGAAAAAACGCGTTTATTTCGAGCTGAAAAACACGTTTTGAAAAGTGTGATGTGACTGCCCCATAACTTACATGGGGTTGACCAAACTTGCAGAAACATGTTTATTTCTGCTGAAAAACACGTTTTGACCCTTTCTGCACACTGGGGTTAAGGGCTGAGTGTGTGGGCACTTCTGAGCCTTGCTGTTACAAGGAGATTCAGTTGCCTGAAAAAACGCGCTTATTTCGGGCTGAAAAACACGTTTTGAAAAGTGTGATGTTACTGCCCCATAACTTACATGGGGTTGACCAAACTTGCAGAAACATGTTTATTTCTGCTGAAAAACACGTTTTGACCCTTTCTGCACACTGGGGTTAAGGGCTGAGTGTGTGGGCACCTCTGAGCCTTGCTGTTACAAGGAGATTCAGTTGTCTGAAAAAACGCGTTTATTTCGAGCTGAAAAACACGTTTTGAAAAGTGTGATGTGACTGCCCCATAACTTACATGGGGTTGACCAAACTTGCAGAAACATGTTTATTTCTGCTGAAAAACACGTTTTGACCCTTTCTGCACACTGGGGTTAAGGGCTGAGTGTGTGGGCACTTCTGAGCCTTGCTGTTACAAGGAGATTCAGTTGCCTGAAAAAAACGCGCTTATTTCGGGCTGAAAAACACGTTTTGAAAAGTGTGATGTTACTGCCCCATAACTTACATGGGGTTGACCAAACTTGCAGAAACATGTTTATTTCTGCTGAAAAACACGTTTTGACCCTTTCTGCACACTGGGGTTAAGGGCTGAGTGTGTGGGCACTTCTGAGCCTTGCTGTTACAAGGAGATTCAGTTGTCTGAAAAAACGCGTTTATTTCGAGCTGAAAAACACGTTTTGAAAAGTGTGATGTGACTGCCCCATAACTTACATGGGGTTGACCAAACTTGCAGAAAAATGTTTATTTCTGCTGAAAAACACGTTTTGACCCTTTCTGCACACTGGGGTTAAGGGCTGAGTGTGTGGGCACTTCTGAGCCTTGCTGTTACAAGGAGATTCAGTTGCCTGAAAAAACGCGCTTATTTCGGGCTGAAAAACACGTTTTGAAAAGTGTGATGTTACTGCCCCATAACTTACTTGGGGTTGACCAAACTTGCAGAAACATGTTTATTTCTGCTGAGAAACACGTTTTGACCCTTTCTGCACACTGGGGTTAAGGGCTGAGTGTGTGGGCACTTCTGAGCCTTGCTGTTACAAGGAGATTCAGTTGTCTGAAAAAACGCGCTTATTTCGGGCTGAAAAACACGTTTTGAAAAGTGTGATGTTACTGCCCCATAACTTACATGGGGTTGACCAAACTTGCAGAAACATGTTTATTTCTGCTGAAAAACACGTTTTGACCCTTTCTGCACAGTGGGGTTAAGGGCTGAGTGTGTGGGCACTTCTGAGCCTTGCTGTTACAAGGAGATTCAGTTGTCTGAAAAAACGCGCTTATTTCGGGCTGAAAAACACGTTTTGAAAAGTGTGATGTTACTGCCCCATAACTTACATGGGGTTGACCAAACTTGCAGAAACATGTTTATTTCTGCTGAAAAACACGTTTTGACCCTTTCTGCACACTGGGGTTAAGGGCTGAGTGTGTGGGCACCTCTGAGCCTTGCTGTTACAAGGAGATTCAGTTGTCTGAAAAAACGCGTTTATTTCGAGCTGAAAAACACGTTTTGAAAAGTGTGATGTGACTGCCCCATAACTTACATGGGGTTGACCAAACTTGCAGAAACATGTTTATTTCTGCTGAAAAACACGTTTTGACCCTTTCTGCACACTGGGGTTAAGGGCTGAGTGTGTGGGCACTTCTGAGCCTTGCTGTTACAAGGAGATTCAGTTGCCTGAAAAAACGCGCTTATTTCGGGCTGAAAAACACGTTTTGAAAAGTGTGATGTTACTGCCCCATAACTTACATGGGGTTGACCAAACTTGCAGAAACATGTTTATTTCTGCTGAAAAACACGTTTTGACCCTTTCTGCACACTGGGGTTAAGGGCTGAGTGTGTGGGCACTTCTGAGCCTTGCTGTTACAAGTAGATTCAGTTGCCTGAAAAAACGTGTTTATTTCGGGCTGAAAAACACGTTTTGAAAAGTGTGATGTTACTGCCCCATAACTTACATGGGGTTGACCAAACTTGCAGAAACATGTTTATTTCTGCTGAAAAAACACGTTTTGACCCTTTCTGCACACTGGGGTTAAGGGCTGAGTGTGTGGGCACTTCTGAGCCTTGCTGTTACAAGTAGATTCAGTTGCCTGAAAAAACGTGTTTATTTCGGGCTGAAAAACACGTTTTGAAAAGTGTGATGTTACTGCCCCATAACTTACATGGGGTTGACCAAACTTGCAGAAACATGTTTATTTCTGCTGAAAAACACGTTTTGACCCTTTCTGCACACTGGGGTTAAGGGCTGAGTGTGTGGGCACCTCTGAGCCTTGCTGTTACAAGGAGATTCAGATGTCTGAAAAAACGCGTTTATTTCGAGCTGAAAAACACGTTTTGAAAAGTGTGATGTGACTGCCCCATAACTTACATGGGGTTGACCAAACTTGCAGAAACATGTTTATTTCTGCTGAAAAACACGTTTTGACCCTTTCTGCACACTGGGGTTAAGGGCTGAGTGTGTGGGCACTTCTGAGCCTTGCTGTTACAAGGAGATTCAGTTGCCTGAAAAAACGCGCTTATTTCGGGCTGAAAAACACGTTTTGAAAAGTGTGATGTTACTGCCCCATAACTTACATGGGGTTGACCAAACTTGCAGAAACATGTTTATTTCTGCTGAAAAACACGTTTTGACCCTTTCTGCACACTGGGGTTAAGGGCTGAGTGTGTGGGCACTTCTGAGCCTTGCTGTTACAAGTAGATTCAGTTGCCTGAAAAAACGTGTTTATTTCGGGCTGAAAAACACGTTTTGAAAAGTGTGATGTTACTGCCCCATAACTTACATGGGGTTGACCAAACTTGCAGAAACATGTTTATTTCTGCTGAAAAACACGTTTTGACCCTTTCTGCACACTGGGGTTAAGGGCTGAGTGTGTGGGCACTTCTGAGCCTTGCTGTTACAAGGAGATTCAGTTGTCTGAAAAAACGCGCTTATTTCGGGCTGAAAAACACGTTTTGAAAAGTGTGATGTTACTGCCCCATAACATACATGGGGTTGACCAAACTTGCAGAAACATGTTTATTTCTGCTGAAAAACACGTTTTGACCCTTTCTGCACACTGGGGTTAAGGGCTGAGTGTGTGGGCACCTCTGAGCCTTGCTGTTACAAGGAGATTCAGTTGTCTGAAAAAACGCGTTTATTTCGAGCTGAAAAACACGTTTTGAAAAGTGTGATGTGACTGCCCCATAACTTACATGGGGTTGACCAAACTTGCAGAAACATGTTTATTTCTGCTGAAAAACACGTTTTGACCCTTTCTGCACACTGGGGTTAAGGGCTGAGTGTGTGGGCACTTCTGAGCCTTGCTGTTACAAGTAGATTCAGTTGCCTGAAAAAACGCGTTTATTTCGGGCTGAAAAACACGTTTTGAAAAGAGTGATGTTACTGCCCCATAACTTACATGGGGTTGACCAAACTTGCAGAAACATGTTTATTTCTGCTGAAAAACACGTTTTGACCCTTTCTGCACACTGGGGTTAAGGGCTGAGTGTGTGGGCACTTCTGAGCCTTGCTGTTACAAGGAGATTCAGTTGTCTGAAAAAACGCGCTTATTTCGGGCTGAAAAACACGTTTTGAAAAGTGTGATGTTACTGCCCCATAACTTACATGGGGTTGACCAAACTTGCAGAAACATGTTTATTTCTGCTGAAAAACATGTTTTGACCCTTTCTGCACAGTGGGGTTAAGGGCTGAGTGTGTGGGCACTTCTGAGCCTTGCTGTTACAAGGAGATTCAGTTGTCTGAAAAAACGCGCTTATTTCGGGCTGAAAAACACGTTTTGAAAAGTGTGATGTTACTGCCCCATAACTTACATGGGGTTGACCAAACTTGCAGAAACATGTTTATTTCTGCTGAAAAACACGTTTTGACCCTTTCTGCACACTGGTGTTAAGGGCTGAGTGTGTGGGCACCTCTGAGCCTTGCTGTTACAAGGAGATTCAGTTGTCTGAAAAAACGCGTTTATTTCGAGCTGAAAAACACGTTTTGAAAAGTGTGATGTGACTGCCCCATAACTTACATGGGGTTGACCAAACTTGCAGAAACATGTTTATTTCTGCTGAAAAACACGTTTTGACCCTTTCTGCACACTGGGGTTAAGGGCTGAGTGTGTGGGCACTTCTGAGCCTTGCTGTTACAAGGAGATTCAGTTGCCTGAAAAAACGCGCTTATTTCGGGCTGAAAAACACGTTTTGAAAAGTGTGATGTTACTGCCCCATAACTTACATGGGGTTGACCAAACTTGCAGAAACAGGTTTATTTCTGCTGAAAAACACGTTTTGACCCTTTCTGCACACTGGGGTTAAGGGCTGAGTGTGTGGGCACCTCTGAGCCTTGCTGTTACAAGGAGATTCAGTTGTCTGAAAAAACGCGTTTATTTCGAGCTGAAAAACACGTTTTGAAAAGTGTGATGTGACTGCCCCATAACTTACATGGGGTTGACCAAACTTGCAGAAACATGTTTATTTCTGCTGAAAAACACGTTTTGACCCTTTCTGCACACTGGGGTTAAGGGCTGAGTGTGTGGGCACTTCTGAGCCTTGCTGTTACAAGGAGATTCAGTTGCCTGAAAAAAACGCGCTTATTTCGGGCTGAAAAACACGTTTTGAAAAGTGTGATGTTACTGCCCCATAACTTACATGGGGTTGACCAAACTTGCAGAAACATGTTTATTTCTGCTGAAAAACACGTTTTGACCCTTTCTGCACACTGGGGTTAAGGGCTGAGTGTGTGGGCACTTCTGAGCCTTGCTGTTACAAGGAGATTCAGTTGTCTGAAAAAACGCGTTTATTTCGAGCTGAAAAACACGTTTTGAAAAGTGTGATGTGACTGCCCCATAACTTACATGGGGTTGACCAAACTTGCAGAAAAATGTTTATTTCTGCTGAAAAACACGTTTTGACCCTTTCTGCACACTGGGGTTAAGGGCTGAGTGTGTGGGCACTTCTGAGCCTTGCTGTTACAAGGAGATTCAGTTGCCTGAAAAAACGCGCTTATTTCGGGCTGAAAAACACGTTTTGAAAAGTGTGATGTTACTGCCCCATAACTTACTTGGGGTTGACCAAACTTGCAGAAACATGTTTATTTCTGCTGAGAAACACGTTTTGACCCTTTCTGCACACTGGGGTTAAGGGCTGAGTGTGTGGGCACTTCTGAGCCTTGCTGTTACAAGGAGATTCAGTTGTCTGAAAAAACGCGCTTATTTCGGGCTGAAAAACACGTTTTGAAAAGTGTGATGTTACTGCCCCATAACTTACATGGGGTTGACCAAACTTGCAGAAACATGTTTATTTCTGCTGAAAAACACGTTTTGACCCTTTCTGCACAGTGGGGTTAAGGGCTGAGTGTGTGGGCACTTCTGAGCCTTGCTGTTACAAGGAGATTCAGTTGTCTGAAAAAACGCGCTTATTTCGGGCTGAAAAACACGTTTTGAAAAGTGTGATGTTACTGCCCCATAACTTACATGGGGTTGACCAAACTTGCAGAAACATGTTTATTTCTGCTGAAAAACACGTTTTGACCCTTTCTGCACACTGGGGTTAAGGGCTGAGTGTGTGGGCACCTCTGAGCCTTGCTGTTACAAGGAGATTCAGTTGTCTGAAAAAACGCGTTTATTTCGAGCTGAAAAACACGTTTTGAAAAGTGTGATGTGACTGCCCCATAACTTACATGGGGTTGACCAAACTTGCAGAAACATGTTTATTTCTGCTGAAAAACACGTTTTGACCCTTTCTGCACACTGGGGTTAAGGGCTGAGTGTGTGGGCACTTCTGAGCCTTGCTGTTACAAGGAGATTCAGTTGCCTGAAAAAACGCGCTTATTTCGGGCTGAAAAACACGTTTTGAAAAGTGTGATGTTACTGCCCCATAACTTACATGGGGTTGACCAAACTTGCAGAAACATGTTTATTTCTGCTGAAAAACACGTTTTGACCCTTTCTGCACACTGGGGTTAAGGGCTGAGTGTGTGGGCACTTCTGAGCCTTGCTGTTACAAGTAGATTCAGTTGCCTGAAAAAACGTGTTTATTTCGGGCTGAAAAACACGTTTTGAAAAGTGTGATGTTACTGCCCCATAACTTACATGGGGTTGACCAAACTTGCAGAAACATGTTTATTTCTGCTGAAAAAACACGTTTTGACCCTTTCTGCACACTGGGGTTAAGGGCTGAGTGTGTGGGCACTTCTGAGCCTTGCTGTTACAAGTAGATTCAGTTGCCTGAAAAAACGTGTTTATTTCGGGCTGAAAAACACGTTTTGAAAAGTGTGATGTTACTGCCCCATAACTTACATGGGGTTGACCAAACTTGCAGAAACATGTTTATTTCTGCTGAAAAACACGTTTTGACCCTTTCTGCACACTGGGGTTAAGGGCTGAGTGTGTGGGCACTTCTGAGCCTTGCTGTTACAAGTAGATTCAGTTGCCTGAAAAAACGTGTTTATTTCGGGCTGAAAAACACGTTTTGAAAAGTGTGATGTTACTGCCCCATAACTTACATGGGGTTGACCAAACTTGCAGAAACATGTTTATTTCTGCTGAAAAACACGTTTTGACCCTTTCTGCACACTGGGGTTAAGGGCTGAGTGTGTGGGCACCTCTGAGCCTTGCTGTTACAAGGAGATTCAGATGTCTGAAAAAACGCGTTTATTTCGAGCTGAAAAACACGTTTTGAAAAGTGTGATGTGACTGCCCCATAACTTACATGGGGTTGACCAAACTTGCAGAAACATGTTTATTTCTGCTGAAAAACACGTTTTGACCCTTTCTGCACACTGGGGTTAAGGGCTGAGTGTGTGGGCACTTCTGAGCCTTGCTGTTACAAGGAGATTCAGTTGCCTGAAAAAACGCGCTTATTTCGGGCTGAAAAACACGTTTTGAAAAGTGTGATGTTACTGCCCCATAACTTACATGGGGTTGACCAAACTTGCAGAAACATGTTTATTTCTGCTGAAAAACACGTTTTGACCCTTTCTGCACACTGGGGTTAAGGGCTGAGTGTGTGGGCACTTCTGAGCCTTGCTGTTACAAGTAGATTCAGTTGCCTGAAAAAACGTGTTTATTTCGGGCTGAAAAACACGTTTTGAAAAGTGTGATGTTACTGCCCCATAACTTACATGGGGTTGACCAAACTTGCAGAAACATGTTTATTTCTGCTGAAAAACACGTTTTGACCCTTTCTGCACACTGGGGTTAAGGGCTGAGTGTGTGGGCACTTCTGAGCCTTGCTGTTACAAGGAGATTCAGTTGTCTGAAAAAACGCGCTTATTTCGGGCTGAAAAACACGTTTTGAAAAGTGTGATGTTACTGCCCCATAACATACATGGGGTTGACCAAACTTGCAGAAACATGTTTATTTCTGCTGAAAAACACGTTTTGACCCTTTCTGCACACTGGGGTTAAGGGCTGAGTGTGTGGGCACCTCTGAGCCTTGCTGTTACAAGGAGATTCAGTTGTCTGAAAAAACGCGTTTATTTCGAGCTGAAAAACACGTTTTGAAAAGTGTGATGTGACTGCCCCATAACTTACATGGGGTTGACCAAACTTGCAGAAACATGTTTATTTCTGCTGAAAAACACGTTTTGACCCTTTCTGCACACTGGGGTTAAGGGCTGAGTGTGTGGGCACTTCTGAGCCTTGCTGTTACAAGTAGATTCAGTTGCCTGAAAAAACGCGTTTATTTCGGGCTGAAAAACACGTTTTGAAAAGAGTGATGTTACTGCCCCATAACTTACATGGGGTTGACCAAACTTGCAGAAACATGTTTATTTCTGCTGAAAAACACGTTTTGACCCTTTCTGCACACTGGGGTTAAGGGCTGAGTGTGTGGGCACTTCTGAGCCTTGCTGTTACAAGGAGATTCAGTTGTCTGAAAAAACGCGTTTATTTCGAGCTGAAAAACACGTTTTGAAAAGTGTGATGTGACTGCCCCATAACTTACATGGGGTTGACCAAACTTGCAGAAAAATGTTTATTTCTGCTGAAAAACACGTTTTGACCCTTTCTGCACACTGGGGTTAAGGGCTGAGTGTGTGGGCACTTCTGAGCCTTGCTGTTACAAGGAGATTCAGTTGCCTGAAAAAACGCGCTTATTTCGGGCTGAAAAACACGTTTTGAAAAGTGTGATGTTACTGCCCCATAACTTACTTGGGGTTGACCAAACTTGCAGAAACATGTTTATTTCTGCTGAGAAACACGTTTTGACCCTTTCTGCACACTGGGGTTAAGGGCTGAGTGTGTGGGCACTTCTGAGCCTTGCTGTTACAAGGAGATTCAGTTGTCTGAAAAAACGCGCTTATTTCGGGCTGAAAAACACGTTTTGAAAAGTGTGATGTTACTGCCCCATAACTTACATGGGGTTGACCAAACTTGCAGAAACATGTTTATTTCTGCTGAAAAACACGTTTTGACCCTTTCTGCACAGTGGGGTTAAGGGCTGAGTGTGTGGGCACTTCTGAGCCTTGCTGTTACAAGGAGATTCAGTTGTCTGAAAAAACGCGCTTATTTCGGGCTGAAAAACACGTTTTGAAAAGTGTGATGTTACTGCCCCATAACTTACATGGGGTTGACCAAACTTGCAGAAACATGTTTATTTCTGCTGAAAAACACGTTTTGACCCTTTCTGCACACTGGGGTTAAGGGCTGAGTGTGTGGGCACCTCTGAGCCTTGCTGTTACAAGGAGATTCAGTTGTCTGAAAAAACGCGTTTATTTCGAGCTGAAAAACACGTTTTGAAAAGTGTGATGTGACTGCCCCATAACTTACATGGGGTTGACCAAACTTGCAGAAACATGTTTATTTCTGCTGAAAAACACGTTTTGACCCTTTCTGCACACTGGGGTTAAGGGCTGAGTGTGTGGGCACTTCTGAGCCTTGCTGTTACAAGGAGATTCAGTTGCCTGAAAAAACGCGCTTATTTCGGGCTGAAAAACACGTTTTGAAAAGTGTGATGTTACTGCCCCATAACTTACATGGGGTTGACCAAACTTGCAGAAACATGTTTATTTCTGCTGAAAAACACGTTTTGACCCTTTCTGCACACTGGGGTTAAGGGCTGAGTGTGTGGGCACTTCTGAGCCTTGCTGTTACAAGTAGATTCAGTTGCCTGAAAAAACGTGTTTATTTCGGGCTGAAAAACACGTTTTGAAAAGTGTGATGTTACTGCCCCATAACTTACATGGGGTTGACCAAACTTGCAGAAACATGTTTATTTCTGCTGAAAAAACACGTTTTGACCCTTTCTGCACACTGGGGTTAAGGGCTGAGTGTGTGGGCACTTCTGAGCCTTGCTGTTACAAGTAGATTCAGTTGCCTGAAAAAACGTGTTTATTTCGGGCTGAAAAACACGTTTTGAAAAGTGTGATGTTACTGCCCCATAACTTACATGGGGTTGACCAAACTTGCAGAAACATGTTTATTTCTGCTGAAAAACACGTTTTGACCCTTTCTGCACACTGGGGTTAAGGGCTGAGTGTGTGGGCACTTCTGAGCCTTGCTGTTACAAGTAGATTCAGTTGCCTGAAAAAACGTGTTTATTTCGGGCTGAAAAACACGTTTTGAAAAGTGTGATGTTACTGCCCCATAACTTACATGGGGTTGACCAAACTTGCAGAAACATGTTTATTTCTGCTGAAAAACACGTTTTGACCCTTTCTGCACACTGGGGTTAAGGGCTGAGTGTGTGGGCACCTCTGAGCCTTGCTGTTACAAGGAGATTCAGATGTCTGAAAAAACGCGTTTATTTCGAGCTGAAAAACACGTTTTGAAAAGTGTGATGTGACTGCCCCATAACTTACATGGGGTTGACCAAACTTGCAGAAACATGTTTATTTCTGCTGAAAAACACGTTTTGACCCTTTCTGCACACTGGGGTTAAGGGCTGAGTGTGTGGGCACTTCTGAGCCTTGCTGTTACAAGGAGATTCAGTTGCCTGAAAAAACGCGCTTATTTCGGGCTGAAAAACACGTTTTGAAAAGTGTGATGTTACTGCCCCATAACTTACATGGGGTTGACCAAACTTGCAGAAACATGTTTATTTCTGCTGAAAAACACGTTTTGACCCTTTCTGCACACTGGGGTTAAGGGCTGAGTGTGTGGGCACTTCTGAGCCTTGCTGTTACAAGTAGATTCAGTTGCCTGAAAAAACGTGTTTATTTCGGGCTGAAAAACACGTTTTGAAAAGTGTGATGTTACTGCCCCATAACTTACATGGGGTTGACCAAACTTGCAGAAACATGTTTATTTCTGCTGAAAAACACGTTTTGACCCTTTCTGCACACTGGGGTTAAGGGCTGAGTGTGTGGGCACTTCTGAGCCTTGCTGTTACAAGGAGATTCAGTTGTCTGAAAAAACGCGCTTATTTCGGGCTGAAAAACACGTTTTGAAAAGTGTGATGTTACTGCCCCATAACATACATGGGGTTGACCAAACTTGCAGAAACATGTTTATTTCTGCTGAAAAACACGTTTTGACCCTTTCTGCACACTGGGGTTAAGGGCTGAGTGTGTGGGCACCTCTGAGCCTTGCTGTTACAAGGAGATTCAGTTGTCTGAAAAAACGCGTTTATTTCGAGCTGAAAAACACGTTTTGAAAAGTGTGATGTGACTGCCCCATAACTTACATGGGGTTGACCAAACTTGCAGAAACATGTTTATTTCTGCTGAAAAACACGTTTTGACCCTTTCTGCACACTGGGGTTAAGGGCTGAGTGTGTGGGCACTTCTGAGCCTTGCTGTTACAAGTAGATTCAGTTGCCTGAAAAAACGCGTTTATTTCGGGCTGTAAAACACGTTTTGAAAAGAGTGATGTTACTGCCCCATAACTTACATGGGGTTGACCAAACTTGCAGAAACATGTTTATTTCTGCTGAAAAACACGTTTTGACCCTTTCTGCACACTGGGGTTAAGGGCTGAGTGTGTGGGCACTTCTGAGCCTTGCTGTTACAAGGAGATTCAGTTGTCTGAAAAAACGCGCTTATTTCGGGCTGAAAAACACGTTTTGAAAAGTGTGATGTTACTGCCCCATAACTTACATGGGGTTGACCAAACTTGCAGAAACATGTTTATTTCTGCTGAAAAACATGTTTTGACCCTTTCTGCACAGTGGGGTTAAGGGCTGAGTGTGTGGGCACTTCTGAGCCTTGCTGTTACAAGGAGATTCAGTTGTCTGAAAAAACGCGCTTATTTCGGGCTGAAAAACACGTTTTGAAAAGTGTGATGTTACTGCCCCATAACTTACATGGGGTTGACCAAACTTGCAGAAACATGTTTATTTCTGCTGAAAAACACGTTTTGACCCTTTCTGCACACTGGTGTTAAGGGCTGAGTGTGTGGGCACCTCTGAGCCTTGCTGTTACAAGGAGATTCAGTTGTCTGAAAAAACGCGTTTATTTCGAGCTGAAAAACACGTTTTGAAAAGTGTGATGTGACTGCCCCATAACTTACATGGGGTTGACCAAACTTGCAGAAACATGTTTATTTCTGCTGAAAAACACGTTTTGACCCTTTCTGCACACTGGGGTTAAGGGCTGAGTGTGTGGGCACTTCTGAGCCTTGCTGTTACAAGGAGATTCAGTTGCCTGAAAAAACGCGCTTATTTCGGGCTGAAAAACACGTTTTGAAAAGTGTGATGTTACTGCCCCATAACTTACATGGGGTTGACCAAACTTGCAGAAACATGTTTATTTCTGCTGAAAAACACGTTTTGACCCTTTCTGCACACTGGGGTTAAGGGCTGAGTGTGTGGGCACCTCTGAGCCTTGCTGTTACAAGGAGATTCAGTTGTCTGAAAAAACGCGTTTATTTCGAGCTGAAAAACACGTTTTGAAAAGTGTGATGTGACTGCCCCATAACTTACATGGGGTTGACCAAACTTGCAGAAACATGTTTATTTCTGCTGAAAAACACGTTTTGACCCTTTCTGCACACTGGGGTTAAGGGCTGAGTGTGTGGGCACTTCTGAGCCTTGCTGTTACAAGGAGATTCAGTTGCCTGAAAAAAACGCGCTTATTTCGGGCTGAAAAACACGTTTTGAAAAGTGTGATGTTACTGCCCCATAACTTACATGGGGTTGACCAAACTTGCAGAAACATGTTTATTTCTGCTGAAAAACACGTTTTGACCCTTTCTGCACACTGGGGTTAAGGGCTGAGTGTGTGGGCACTTCTGAGCCTTGCTGTTACAAGGAGATTCAGTTGTCTGAAAAAACGCGTTTATTTCGAGCTGAAAAACACGTTTTGAAAAGTGTGATGTGACTGCCCCATAACTTACATGGGGTTGACCAAACTTGCAGAAAAATGTTTATTTCTGCTGAAAAACACGTTTTGACCCTTTCTGCACACTGGGGTTAAGGGCTGAGTGTGTGGGCACTTCTGAGCCTTGCTGTTACAAGGAGATTCAGTTGCCTGAAAAAACGCGCTTATTTCGGGCTGAAAAACACGTTTTGAAAAGTGTGATGTTACTGCCCCATAACTTACTTGGGGTTGACCAAACTTGCAGAAACATGTTTATTTCTGCTGAGAAACACGTTTTGACCCTTTCTGCACACTGGGGTTAAGGGCTGAGTGTGTGGGCACTTCTGAGCCTTGCTGTTACAAGGAGATTCAGTTGTCTGAAAAAACGCGCTTATTTCGGGCTGAAAAACACGTTTTGAAAAGTGTGATGTTACTGCCCCATAACTTACATGGGGTTGACCAAACTTGCAGAAACATGTTTATTTCTGCTGAAAAACACGTTTTGACCCTTTCTGCACAGTGGGGTTAAGGGCTGAGTGTGTGGGCACTTCTGAGCCTTGCTGTTACAAGGAGATTCAGTTGTCTGAAAAAACGCGCTTATTTCGGGCTGAAAAACACGTTTTGAAAAGTGTGATGTTACTGCCCCATAACTTACATGGGGTTGACCAAACTTGCAGAAACATGTTTATTTCTGCTGAAAAACACGTTTTGACCCTTTCTGCACACTGGGGTTAAGGGCTGAGTGTGTGGGCACCTCTGAGCCTTGCTGTTACAAGGAGATTCAGTTGTCTGAAAAAACGCGTTTATTTCGAGCTGAAAAACACGTTTTGAAAAGTGTGATGTGACTGCCCCATAACTTACATGGGGTTGACCAAACTTGCAGAAACATGTTTATTTCTGCTGAAAAACACGTTTTGACCCTTTCTGCACACTGGGGTTAAGGGCTGAGTGTGTGGGCACTTCTGAGCCTTGCTGTTACAAGTAGATTCAGTTGCCTGAAAAAACGTGTTTATTTCGGGCTGAAAAACACGTTTTGAAAAGTGTGATGTTACTGCCCCATAACTTACATGGGGTTGACCAAACTTGCAGAAACATGTTTATTTCTGCTGAAAAAACACGTTTTGACCCTTTCTGCACACTGGGGTTAAGGGCTGAGTGTGTGGGCACTTCTGAGCCTTGCTGTTACAAGTAGATTCAGTTGCCTGAAAAAACGTGTTTATTTCGGGCTGAAAAACACGTTTTGAAAAGTGTGATGTTACTGCCCCATAACTTACATGGGGTTGACCAAACTTGCAGAAACATGTTTATTTCTGCTGAAAAACACGTTTTGACCCTTTCTGCACACTGGGGTTAAGGGCTGAGTGTGTGGGCACCTCTGAGCCTTGCTGTTACAAGGAGATTCAGATGTCTGAAAAAACGCGTTTATTTCGAGCTGAAAAACACGTTTTGAAAAGTGTGATGTGACTGCCCCATAACTTACATGGGGTTGACCAAACTTGCAGAAACATGTTTATTTCTGCTGAAAAACACGTTTTGACCCTTTCTGCACACTGGGGTTAAGGGCTGAGTGTGTGGGCACTTCTGAGCCTTGCTGTTACAAGGAGATTCAGTTGCCTGAAAAAACGCGCTTATTTCGGGCTGAAAAACACGTTTTGAAAAGTGTGATGTTACTGCCCCATAACTTACATGGGGTTGACCAAACTTGCAGAAACATGTTTATTTCTGCTGAAAAACACGTTTTGACCCTTTCTGCACACTGGGGTTAAGGGCTGAGTGTGTGGGCACTTCTGAGCCTTGCTGTTACAAGTAGATTCAGTTGCCTGAAAAAACGTGTTTATTTCGGGCTGAAAAACACGTTTTGAAAAGTGTGATGTTACTGCCCCATAACTTACATGGGGTTGACCAAACTTGCAGAAACATGTTTATTTCTGCTGAAAAACACGTTTTGACCCTTTCTGCACACTGGGGTTAAGGGCTGAGTGTGTGGGCACTTCTGAGCCTTGCTGTTACAAGGAGATTCAGTTGTCTGAAAAAACGCGCTTATTTCGGGCTGAAAAACACGTTTTGAAAAGTGTGATGTTACTGCCCCATAACATACATGGGGTTGACCAAACTTGCAGAAACATGTTTATTTCTGCTGAAAAACACGTTTTGACCCTTTCTGCACACTGGGGTTAAGGGCTGAGTGTGTGGGCACCTCTGAGCCTTGCTGTTACAAGGAGATTCAGTTGTCTGAAAAAACGCGTTTATTTCGAGCTGAAAAACACGTTTTGAAAAGTGTGATGTGACTGCCCCATAACTTACATGGGGTTGACCAAACTTGCAGAAACATGTTTATTTCTGCTGAAAAACACGTTTTGACCCTTTCTGCACACTGGGGTTAAGGGCTGAGTGTGTGGGCACTTCTGAGCCTTGCTGTTACAAGTAGATTCAGTTGCCTGAAAAAACGCGTTTATTTCGGGCTGAAAAACACGTTTTGAAAAGAGTGATGTTACTGCCCCATAACTTACATGGGGTTGACCAAACTTGCAGAAACATGTTTATTTCTGCTGAAAAACACGTTTTGACCCTTTCTGCACACTGGGGTTAAGGGCTGAGTGTGTGGGCACTTCTGAGCCTTGCTGTTACAAGGAGATTCAGTTGTCTGAAAAAACGCGCTTATTTCGGGCTGAAAAACACGTTTTGAAAAGTGTGATGTTACTGCCCCATAACTTACATGGGGTTGACCAAACTTGCAGAAACATGTTTATTTCTGCTGAAAAACATGTTTTGACCCTTTCTGCACAGTGGGGTTAAGGGCTGAGTGTGTGGGCACTTCTGAGCCTTGCTGTTACAAGGAGATTCAGTTGTCTGAAAAAACGCGCTTATTTCGGGCTGAAAAACACGTTTTGAAAAGTGTGATGTTACTGCCCCATAACTTACATGGGGTTGACCAAACTTGCAGAAACATGTTTATTTCTGCTGAAAAACACGTTTTGACCCTTTCTGCACACTGGTGTTAAGGGCTGAGTGTGTGGGCACCTCTGAGCCTTGCTGTTACAAGGAGATTCAGTTGTCTGAAAAAACGCGTTTATTTCGAGCTGAAAAACACGTTTTGAAAAGTGTGATGTGACTGCCCCATAACTTACATGGGGTTGACCAAACTTGCAGAAACATGTTTATTTCTGCTGAAAAACACGTTTTGACCCTTTCTGCACACTGGGGTTAAGGGCTGAGTGTGTGGGCACTTCTGAGCCTTGCTGTTACAAGGAGATTCATTTGCCTGAAAAAACGCGCTTATTTCGGGCTGAAAAACACGTTTTGAAAAGTGTGATGTTACTGCCCCATAACTTACATGGGGTTGACCAAACTTGCAGAAACATGTTTATTTCTGCTGAAAAACACGTTTTGACCCTTTCTGCACACTGGGGTTAAGGGCTGAGTGTGTGGGCACTTCTGAGCCTTGCTGTTACAAGTAGATTCAGTTGCCTGAAAAAACGTGTTTATTTCGGGCTGAAAAACACGTTTTGAAAAGTGTGATGTTACTGCCCCATAACATACATGGGGTTGACCAAACTTGCAGAAACATGTTTATTTCTGCTGAAAAACACGTTTTGACCCTTTCTGCACACTGGGGTTAAGGGCTGAGTGTGTGGGCACCTCTGAGCCTTGCTGTTACAAGGAGATTCAGTTGTCTGAAAAAACGCGTTTATTTCGAGCTGAAAAACACGTTTTGAAAAGTGTGATGTGACTGCCCCATAACTTACATGGGGTTGACCAAACTTGCAGAAACATGTTTATTTCTGCTGAAAAACACGTTTTGACCCTTTCTGCACACTGGGGTTAAGGGCTGAGTGTGTGGGCACTTCTGAGCCTTGCTGTTACAAGTAGATTCAGTTGCCTGAAAAAACGTGTTTATTTCGGGCTGAAAAACACGTTTTGAAAAGTGTGATGTTACTGCCCCATAACTTACATGGGGTTGACCAAACTTGCAGAAACATGTTTATTTCTGCTGAAAAAACACGTTTTGACCCTTTCTGCACACTGGGGTTAAGGGCTGAGTGTGTGGGCACTTCTGAGCCTTGCTGTTACAAGTAGATTCAGTTGCCTGAAAAAACGTGTTTATTTCGGGCTGAAAAACACGTTTTGAAAAGTGTGATGTTACTGCCCCATAACTTACATGGGGTTGACCAAACTTGCAGAAACATGTTTATTTCTGCTGAAAAACACGTTTTGACCCTTTCTGCACACTGGGGTTAAGGGCTGAGTGTGTGGGCACCTCTGAGCCTTGCTGTTACAAGGAGATTCAGATGTCTGAAAAAACGCGTTTATTTCGAGCTGAAAAACACGTTTTGAAAAGTGTGATGTGACTGCCCCATAACTTACATGGGGTTGACCAAACTTGCAGAAACATGTTTATTTCTGCTGAAAAACACGTTTTGACCCTTTCTGCACACTGGGGTTAAGGGCTGAGTGTGTGGGCACTTCTGAGCCTTGCTGTTACAAGGAGATTCAGTTGCCTGAAAAAACGCGCTTATTTCGGGCTGAAAAACACGTTTTGAAAAGTGTGATGTTACTGCCCCATAACTTACATGGGGTTGACCAAACTTGCAGAAACATGTTTATTTCTGCTGAAAAACACGTTTTGACCCTTTCTGCACACTGGGGTTAAGGGCTGAGTGTGTGGGCACTTCTGAGCCTTGCTGTTACAAGTAGATTCAGTTGCCTGAAAAAACGTGTTTATTTCGGGCTGAAAAACACGTTTTGAAAAGTGTGATGTTACTGCCCCATAACATACATGGGGTTGACAAAACTTGCAGAAACATGTTTATTTCTGCTGAAAAACACGTTTTGACCCTTTCTGCACACTGGGGTTAAGGGCTGAGTGTGTGGGCACCTCTGAGCCTTGCTGTTACAAGGAGATTCAGTTGTCTGAAAAAACGCGTTTATTTCGAGCTGAAAAACACGTTTTGAAAAGTGTGATGTGACTGCCCCATAACTTACATGGGGTTGACCAAACTTGCAGAAACATGTTTATTTCTGCTGAAAAACACGTTTTGACCCTTTCTGCACACTGGGGTTAAGGGCTGAGTGTGTGGGCACTTCTGAGCCTTGCTGTTACAAGTAGATTCAGTTGCCTGAAAAAACGTGTTTATTTCGGGCTGAAAAACACGTTTTGAAAAGTGTGATGTTACTGCCCCATAACATACATGGGGTTGACCAAACTTGCAGAAACATGTTTATTTCTGCTGAAAAACACGTTTTGACCCTTTCTGCACACTGGGGTTAAGGGCTGAGTGTGTGGGCACTTCTGAGCCTTGCTGTTACAAGTAGATTCAGTTGCCTGAAAAAACGTGTTTATTTCGGGCTGAAAAACACGTTTTGAAATGTGTGATGTTACTGCCCCATAACTTACATGGGGTTGACCAAACTTGCAGAAACATGTTTATTTCTGCTGAAAAACACGTTTTGACCCTTTCTGCACACTGGGGTTAAGGGCTGAGTGTGTGGGCACCTCTGAGCCTTGCTGTTACAAGGAGATTCAGTTGTCTGAAAAAACGCGTTTATTTCGAGCTGAAAAACACGTTTTGAAAAGTGTGATGTGACTGCCCCATAACTTACATGGGGTTGACCAAACTTGCAGAAACATGTTTATTTCTGCTGAAAAACACGTTTTGACCCTTTCTGCACAC
Source organism: Lepisosteus oculatus (assembly GCF_040954835.1). Lineage (NCBI taxonomy): Eukaryota > Metazoa > Chordata > Actinopteri > Semionotiformes > Lepisosteidae > Lepisosteus > Lepisosteus oculatus. The sequence goes on from NW_027167892.1 coordinate 84,224, forward strand.
TGGGGTTAAGGGCTGAGTGTGTGGGCACTTCTGAGCCTTGCTGTTACAAGGAGATTCAGTTGCCTGAAAAAACGCGCTTATTTCGGGCTGAAAAACACGTTTTGAAAAGTGTGATGTTACTGCCCCATAACTTACATGGGGTTGACCAAACTTGCAGAAACATGTTTATTTCTGCTGAAAAACACGTTTTGACCCTTTCTGCACACTGGGGTTAAGGGCTGAGTGTGTGGGCACTTCTGAGCCTTGCTGTTACAAGTAGATTCAGTTGCCTGAAAAAACGTGTTTATTTCGGGCTGAAAAACACGTTTTGAAAAGTGTGATGTTACTGCCCCATAACTTACATGGGGTTGACCAAACTTGCAGAAACATGTTTATTTCTGCTGAAAAACACGTTTTGACCCTTTCTGCACACTGGGGTTAAGGGCTGAGTGTGTGGGCACCTCTGAGCCTTGCTGTTACAAGGAGATTCAGTTGTCTGAAAAAACGCGTTTATTTCGAGCTGAAAAACACGTTTTGAAAAGTGTGATGTGACTGCCCCATAACTTACATGGGGTTGACCAAACTTGCAGAAACATGTTTATTTCTGCTGAAAAACACGTTTTGACCCTTTCTGCACACTGGGGTTAAGGGCTGAGTGTGTGGGCACTTCTGAGCCTTGCTGTTACAAGTAGATTCAGTTGCCTGAAAAAACGTGTTTATTTCGGGCTGAAAAACACGTTTTGAAAAGTGTGATGTTACTGCCCCATAACTTACATGGGGTTGACCAAACTTGCAGAAACATGTTTATTTCTGCTGAAAAAACACGTTTTGACCCTTTCTGCACACTGGGGTTAAGGGCTGAGTGTGTGGGCACTTCTGAGCCTTGCTGTTACAAGTAGATTCAGTTGCCTGAAAAAACGTGTTTATTTCGGGCTGAAAAACACGTTTTGAAAAGTGTGATGTTACTGCCCCATAACTTACATGGGGTTGACCAAACTTGCAGAAACATGTTTATTTCTGCTGAAAAACACGTTTTGACCCTTTCTGCACACTGGGGTTAAGGGCTGAGTGTGTGGGCACCTCTGAGCCTTGCTGTTACAAGGAGATTCAGATGTCTGAAAAAACGCGTTTATTTCGAGCTGAAAAACACGTTTTGAAAAGTGTGATGTGACTGCCCCATAACTTACATGGGGTTGACCAAACTTGCAGAAACATGTTTATTTCTGCTGAAAAACACGTTTTGACCCTTTCTGCACACTGGGGTTAAGGGCTGAGTGTGTGGGCACTTCTGAGCCTTGCTGTTACAAGGAGATTCAGTTGCCTGAAAAAACGCGCTTATTTCGGGCTGAAAAACACGTTTTGAAAAGTGTGATGTTACTGCCCCATAACTTACATGGGGTTGACCAAACTTGCAGAAACATGTTTATTTCTGCTGAAAAACACGTTTTGACCCTTTCTGCACACTGGGGTTAAGGGCTGAGTGTGTGGGCACTTCTGAGCCTTGCTGTTACAAGTAGATTCAGTTGCCTGAAAAAACGTGTTTATTTCGGGCTGAAAAACACGTTTTGAAAAGTGTGATGTTACTGCCCCATAACTTACATGGGGTTGACCAAACTTGCAGAAACATGTTTATTTCTGCTGAAAAACACGTTTTGACCCTTTCTGCACACTGGGGTTAAGGGCTGAGTGTGTGGGCACTTCTGAGCCTTGCTGTTACAAGGAGATTCAGTTGTCTGAAAAAACGCGCTTATTTCGGGCTGAAAAACACGTTTTGAAAAGTGTGATGTTACTGCCCCATAACATACATGGGGTTGACCAAACTTGCAGAAACATGTTTATTTCTGCTGAAAAACACGTTTTGACCCTTTCTGCACACTGGGGTTAAGGGCTGAGTGTGTGGGCACCTCTGAGCCTTGCTGTTACAAGGAGATTCAGTTGTCTGAAAAAACGCGTTTATTTCGAGCTGAAAAACACGTTTTGAAAAGTGTGATGTGACTGCCCCATAACTTACATGGGGTTGACCAAACTTGCAGAAACATGTTTATTTCTGCTGAAAAACACGTTTTGACCCTTTCTGCACACTGGGGTTAAGGGCTGAGTGTGTGGGCACTTCTGAGCCTTGCTGTTACAAGTAGATTCAGTTGCCTGAAAAAACGTGTTTATTTCGGGCTGAAAAACACGTTTTGAAAAGTGTGATGTTACTGCCCCATAACATACATGGGGTTGACCAAACTTGCAGAAACATGTTTATTTCTGCTGAAAAACACGTTTTGACCCTTTCTGCACACTGGGGTTAAGGGCTGAGTGTGTGGGCACTTCTGAGCCTTGCTGTTACAAGTAGATTCAGTTGCCTGAAAAAACGTGTTTATTTCGGGCTGAAAAACACGTTTTGAAATGTGTGATGTTACTGCCCCATAACTTACATGGGGTTGACCAAACTTGCAGAAACATGTTTATTTCTGCTGAAAAACACGTTTTGACCCTTTCTGCACACTGGGGTTAAGGGCTGAGTGTGTGGGCACCTCTGAGCCTTGCTGTTACAAGGAGATTCAGTTGTCTGAAAAAACGCGTTTATTTCGAGCTGAAAAACACGTTTTGAAAAGTGTGATGTGACTGCCCCATAACTTACATGGGGTTGACCAAACTTGCAGAAACATGTTTATTTCTGCTGAAAAACACGTTTTGACCCTTTCTGCACACTGGGGTTAAGGGCTGAGTGTGTGGGCACTTCTGAGCCTTGCTGTTACAAGGAGATTCAGTTGCCTGAAAAAACGCGCTTATTTCGGGCTGAAAAACACGTTTTGAAAAGTGTGATGTTACTGCCCCATAACTTACATGGGGTTGACCAAACTTGCAGAAACATGTTTATTTCTGCTGAAAAACACGTTTTGACCCTTTCTGCACACTGGGGTTAAGGGCTGAGTGTGTGGGCACTTCTGAGCCTTGCTGTTACAAGTAGATTCAGTTGCCTGAAAAAACGTGTTTATTTCGGGCTGAAAAACACGTTTTGAAAAGTGTGATGTTACTGCCCCATAACTTACATGGGGTTGACCAAACTTGCAGAAACATGTTTATTTCTGCTGAAAAACACGTTTTGACCCTTTCTGCACACTGGGGTTAAGGGCTGAGTGTGTGGGCACCTCTGAGCCTTGCTGTTACAAGGAGATTCAGTTGTCTGAAAAAACGCGTTTATTTCGAGCTGAAAAACACGTTTTGAAAAGTGTGATGTGACTGCCCCATAACTTACATGGGGTTGACCAAACTTGCAGAAACATGTTTATTTCTGCTGAAAAACACGTTTTGACCCTTTCTGCACACTGGGGTTAAGGGCTGAGTGTGTGGGCACTTCTGAGCCTTGCTGTTACAAGGAGATTCAGTTGCCTGAAAAAACGCGCTTATTTCGGGCTGAAAAACACGTTTTGAAAAGTGTGATGTTACTGCCCCATAACTTACATGGGGTTGACCAAACTTGCAGAAACATGTTTATTTCTGCTGAAAAACACGTTTTGACCCTTTCTGCACACTGGGGTTAAGGGCTGAGTGTGTGGGCACCTCTGAGCCTTGCTGTTACAAGGAGATTCAGTTGTCTGAAAAAACGCGTTTATTTCGAGCTGAAAAACACGTTTTGAAAAGTGTGATGTGACTGCCCCATAACTTACATGGGGTTGACCAAACTTGCAGAAACATGTTTATTTCTGCTGAAAAACACGTTTTGACCCTTTCTGCACACTGGGGTTAAGGGCTGAGTGTGTGGGCACTTCTGAGCCTTGCTGTTACAAGGAGATTCAGTTGCCTGAAAAAACGCGCTTATTTCGGGCTGAAAAACACGTTTTGAAAAGTGTGATGTTACTGCCCCATAACTTACATGGGGTTGACCAAACTTGCAGAAACATGTTTATTTCTGCTGAAAAACACGTTTTGACCCTTTCTGCACACTGGGGTTAAGGGCTGAGTGTGTGGGCACTTCTGAGCCTTGCTGTTACAAGGAGATTCAGTTGTCTGAAAAAACGCGCTTATTTCGGGCTGAAAAACACGTTTTGAAAAGTGTGATGTTACTGCCCCATAACTTACATGGGGTTGACCAAACTTGCAGAAACATGTTTATTTCTGCTGAAAAACATGTTTTGACCCTTTCTGCACAGTGGGGTTAAGGGCTGAGTGTGTGGGCACTTCTGAGCCTTGCTGTTACAAGGAGATTCAGTTGTCTGAAAAAACGCGCTTATTTCGGGCTGAAAAACACGTTTTGAAAAGTGTGATGTTACTGCCCCATAACTTACATGGGGTTGACCAAACTTGCAGAAACATGTTTATTTCTGCTGAAAAACACGTTTTGACCCTTTCTGCACACTGGGGTTAAGGGCTGAGTGTGTGGGCACCTCTGAGCCTTGCTGTTACAAGGAGATTCAGTTGTCTGAAAAAACGCGTTTATTTCGAGCTGAAAAACACGTTTTGAAAAGTGTGATGTGACTGCCCCATAACTTACATGGGGTTGACCAAACTTGCAGAAACATGTTTATTTCTGCTGAAAAACACGTTTTGACCCTTTCTGCACACTGGGGTTAAGGGCTGAGTGTGTGGGCACTTCTGAGCCTTGCTGTTACAAGGAGATTCATTTGCCTGAAAAAACGCGCTTATTTCGGGCTGAAAAACACGTTTTTGAAAAGTGTGATGTTACTGCCCCATAACTTACATGGGGTTGACCAAACTTGCAGAAACATGTTTATTTCTGCTGAAAAACACGTTTTGACCCTTTCTGCACACTGGGGTTAAGGGCTGAGTGTGTGGGCACTTCTGAGCCTTGCGGTTACAAGTAGATTCAGTTGCCTGAAAAAACGTGTTTATTTCGGGCTGAAAAACACGTTTTGAAAAGTGTGATGTTACTGCCCCATAACATACATGGGGTTGACCAAACTTGCAGAAACATGTTTATTTCTGCTGAAAAACACGTTTTGACCCTTTCTGCACACTGGGGTTAAGGGCTGAGTGTGTGGGCACCTCTGAGCCTTGCTGTTACAAGGAGATTCAGTTGTCTGAAAAAACGCGTTTATTTCGAGCTGAAAAACAACGTTTTGAAAAGTGTGATGTGACTGCCCCATAACTTACATGGGGTTGACCAAACTTGCAGAAACATGTTTATTTCTGCTGAAAAACACGTTTTGACCCTTTCTGCACACTGGGGTTAAGGGCTGAGTGTGTGGGCACTTCTGAGCCTTGCTGTTACAAGGAGATTCAGTTGCCTGAAAAAACGCGCTTATTTCGGGCTGAAAAACACGTTTTGAAAAGTGTGATGTTACTGCCCCATAACTTACATGGGGTTGACCAAACTTGCAGAAACATGTTTATTTCTGCTGAAAAACACGTTTTGACCCTTTCTGCACACTGGGGTTAAGGGCTGAGTGTGTGGGCACCTCTGAGCCTTGCTGTTACAAGGAGATTCAGTTGTCTGAAAAAACGCGTTTATTTCGAGCTGAAAAACACGTTTTGAAAAGTGTGATGTGACTGCCCCATAACTTACATGGGGTTGACCAAACTTGCAGAAACATGTTTATTTCTGCTGAAAAACACGTTTTGACCCTTTCTGCACACTGGGGTTAAGGGCTGAGTGTGTGGGCACTTCTGAGCCTTGCTGTTACAAGGAGATTCAGTTGCCTGAAAAAAACGCGCTTATTTCGGGCTGAAAAACACGTTTTGAAAAGTGTGATGTTACTGCCCCATAACTTACATGGGGTTGACCAAACTTGCAGAAACATGTTTATTTCTGCTGAAAAACACGTTTTGACCCTTTCTGCACACTGGGGTTAAGGGCTGAGTGTGTGGGCACTTCTGAGCCTTGCTGTTACAAGTAGATTCAGTTGCCTGAAAAAACGTGTTTATTTCGGGCTGAAAAACACGTTTTGAAAAGTGTGATGTTACTGCCCCATAACTTACATGGGGTTGACCAAACTTGCAGAAACATGTTTATTTCTGCTGAAAAACACGTTTTGACCCTTTCTGCACACTGGGGTTAAGGGCTGAGTGTGTGGGCACTTCTGAGCCTTGCTGTTACAAGGAGATTCAGTTGTCTGAAAAAACGCGCTTATTTCGGGCTGAAAAACACGTTTTGAAAAGTGTGATGTTACTGCCCCATAACTTACATGGGGTTGACCAAACTTGCAGAAACATGTTTATTTCTGCTGAAAAACACGTTTTGACCCTTTCTGCACACTGGGGTTAAGGGCTGAGTGTGTGGGCACCTCTGAGCCTTGCTGTTACAAGGAGATTCAGTTGTCTGAAAAAACGCGTTTATTTCGAGCTGAAAAACACGTTTTGAAAAGTGTGATGTGACTGCCCCATAACTTACATGGGGTTGACCAAACTTGCAGAAACATGTTTATTTCTGCTGAAAAACACGTTTTGACCCTTTCTGCACACTGGGGTTAAGGGCTGAGTGTGTGGGCACCTCTGAGCCTTGCTGTTACAAGGAGATTCAGTTGTCTGAAAAAACGCGTTTATTTCGAGCTGAAAAACACGTTTTGAAAAGTGTGATGTGACTGCCCCATAACTTACATGGGGTTGACCAAACTTGCAGAAAAATGTTTATTTCTGCTGAAAAACACGTTTTGACCCTTTCTGCACACTGGGGTTAAGGGCTGAGTGTGTGGGCACTTCTGAGCCTTGCTGTTACAAGGAGATTCAGTTGCCTGAAAAAACGCGCTTATTTCGGGCTGAAAAACACGTTTTGAAAAGTGTGATGTTACTGCCCCATAACTTACATGGGGTTGACCAAACTTGCAGAAACATGTTTATTTCTGCTGAAAAACACGTTTTGACCCTTTCTGCACACTGGGGTTAAGGGCTGAGTGTGTGGGCACTTCTGAGCCTTGCTGTTACAAGGAGATTCAGTTGTCTGAAAAAACGCGCTTATTTCGGGCTGAAAAACACGTTTTGAAAAGTGTGATGTTACTGCCCCATAACATACATGGGGTTGACCAAACTTGCAGAAACATGTTTATTTCTGCTGAAAAACACGTTTTGACCCTTTCTGCACACTGGGGTTAAGGGCTGAGTGTGTGGGCACCTCTGAGCCTTGCTGTTACAAGGAGATTCAGTTGTCTGAAAAAACGCGTTTATTTCGAGCTGAAAAACACGTTTTGAAAAGTGTGATGTGACTGCCCCATAACTTACATGGGGTTGACCAAACTTGCAGAAACATGTTTATTTCTGCTGAAAAACACGTTTTGACCCTTTCTGCACACTGGGGTTAAGGGCTGAGTGTGTGGGCACTTCTGAGCCTTGCTGTTACAAGTAGATTCAGTTGCCTGAAAAAACGCGTTTATTTCGGGCTGAAAAACACGTTTTGAAAAGAGTGATGTTACTGCCCCATAACTTACATGGGGTTGACCAAACTTGCAGAAACATGTTTATTTCTGCTGAAAAACACGTTTTGACCCTTTCTGCACACTGGGGTTAAGGGCTGAGTGTGTGGGCACTTCTGAGCCTTGCTGTTACAAGGAGATTCAGTTGTCTGAAAAAACGCGCTTATTTCGGGCTGAAAAACACGTTTTGAAAAGTGTGATGTTACTGCCCCATAACTTACATGGGGTTGACCAAACTTGCAGAAACATGTTTATTTCTGCTGAAAAACACGTTTTGACCCTTTCTGCACAGTGGGGTTAAGGGCTGAGTGTGTGGGCACTTCTGAGCCTTGCTGTTACAAGGAGATTCAGTTGTCTGAAAAAACGCGCTTATTTCGGGCTGAAAAACACGTTTTGAAAAGTGTGATGTTACTGCCCCATAATTTACATGGGGTTGACCAAACTTGCAGAAACATGTTTATTTCTGCTGAAAAACACGTTTTGACCCTTTCTGCACACTGGGGTTAAGGGCTGAGTGTGTGGGCACCTCTGAGCCTTGCTGTTACAAGGAGATTCAGTTGTCTGAAAAAACGCGTTTATTTCGAGCTGAAAAACACGTTTTGAAAAGTGTGATGTGACTGCCCCATAACTTACATGGGGTTGACCAAACTTGCAGAAACATGTTTATTTCTGCTGAAAAACACGTTTTGACCCTTTCTGCACACTGGGGTTAAGGGCTGAGTGTGTGGGCACTTCTGAGCCTTGCTGTTACAAGGAGATTCAGTTGCCTGAAAAAACGCGCTTATTTCGGGCTGAAAAACACGTTTTGAAAAGTGTGATGTTACTGCCCCATAACTTACATGGGGTTGACCAAACTTGCAGAAACATGTTTATTTCTGCTGAAAAACACGTTTTGACCCTTTCTGCACACTGGGGTTAAGGGCTGAGTGTGTGGGCACTTCTGAGCCTTGCTGTTACAAGTAGATTCAGTTGCCTGAAAAAACGTGTTTATTTCGGGCTGAAAAACACGTTTTGAAAAGTGTGATGTTACTGCCCCATAACTTACATGGGGTTGACCAAACTTGCAGAAACATGTTTATTTCTGCTGAAAAACACGTTTTGACCCTTTCTGCACACTGGGGTTAAGGGCTGAGTGTGTGGGCACTTCTGAGCCTTGCTGTTACAAGGAGATTCAGTTGCCTGAAAAAACGCGCTTATTTCGGGCTGAAAAACACGTTTTGAAAAGTGTGATGTTACTGCCCCATAACTTACATGGGGTTGACCAAACTTGCAGAAACATGTTTATTTCTGCTGAAAAACACGTTTTGACCCTTTCTGCACACTGGGGTTAAGGGCTGAGTGTGTGGGCACTTCTGAGCCTTGCTGTTACAAGGAGATTCAGTTGCCTGAAAAAACGCGCTTATTTCGGGCTGAAAAACACGTTTTGAAAAGTGTGATGTTACTGCCCCATAACTTACATGGGGTTGACCAAACTTGCAGAAACATGTTTATTTCTGCTGAAAAACACGTTTTGACCCTTTCTGCACACTGGGGTTAAGGGCTGAGTGTGTGGGCACTTCTGAGCCTTGCTGTTACAAGTAGATTCAGTTGCCTGAAAAAACGTGTTTATTTCGGGCTGAAAAACACGTTTTGAAAAGTGTGATGTTACTGCCCCATAACTTACATGGGGTTGACCAAACTTGCAGAAACATGTTTATTTCTGCTGAAAAAACACGTTTTGACCCTTTCTGCACACTGGGGTTAAGGGCTGAGTGTGTGGGCACTTCTGAGCCTTGCTGTTACAAGTAGATTCAGTTGCCTGAAAAAACGTGTTTATTTCGGGCTGAAAAACACGTTTTGAAAAGTGTGATGTTACTGCCCCATAACTTACATGGGGTTGACCAAACTTGCAGAAACATGTTTATTTCTGCTGAAAAACACGTTTTGACCCTTTCTGCACACTGGGGTTAAGGGCTGAGTGTGTGGGCACCTCTGAGCCTTGCTGTTACAAGGAGATTCAGATGTCTGAAAAAACGCGTTTATTTCGAGCTGAAAAACACGTTTTGAAAAGTGTGATGTGACTGCCCCATAACTTACATGGGGTTGACCAAACTTGCAGAAACATGTTTATTTCTGCTGAAAAACACGTTTTGACCCTTTCTGCACACTGGGGTTAAGGGCTGAGTGTGTGGGCACTTCTGAGCCTTGCTGTTACAAGGAGATTCAGTTGCCTGAAAAAACGTGTTTATTTCGGGCTGAAAAACACGTTTTGAAAAGTGTGATGTTACTGCCCCATAACTTACATGGGGTTGACCAAACTTGCAGAAACATGTTTATTTCTGCTGAAAAACACGTTTTGACCCTTTCTGCACACTGGGGTTAAGGGCTGAGTGTGTGGGCACTTCTGAGCCTTGCTGTTACAAGTAGATTCAGTTGCCTGAAAAAACGTGTTTATTTCGGGCTGAAAAACACGTTTTGAAAAGTGTGATGTTACTGCCCCATAACTTACATGGGGTTGACCAAACTTGCAGAAACATGTTTATTTCTGCTGAAAAACACGTTTTGACCCTTTCTGCACACTGGGGTTAAGGGCTGAGTGTGTGGGCACCTCTGAGCCTTGCTGTTACAAGGAGATTCAGTTGTCTGAAAAAACGCGTTTATTTCGAGCTGAAAAACACGTTTTGAAAAGTGTGATGTGACTGCCCCATAACTTACATGGGGTTGACCAAACTAGCAGAAACATGTTTATTTCTGCTGAAAAACACGTTTTGACCCTTTCTGCACACTGGGGTTAAGGGCTGAGTGTGTGGGCACTTCTGAGCCTTGCTGTTACAAGGAGATTCAGTTGCCTGAAAAAACGCGCTTATTTCGGGCTGAAAAACACGTTTTGAAAAGTGTGATGTTACTGCCCCATAACTTACTTGGGGTTGACCAAACTTGCAGAAACATGTTTATTTCTGCTGAAAAACACGTTTTGACCCTTTCTGCACACTGGGGTTAAGGGCTGAGTGTGTGGGCACTTCTGAGCCTTGCTGTTACAAGGAGATTCAGTTGTCTGAAAAAACGCGCTTATTTCGGGCTGAAAAACACGTTTTGAAAAGTGTGATGTTACTGCCCCATAACATACATGGGGTTGACCAAACTTGCAGAAACATGTTTATTTCTGCTGAAAAACACGTTTTGACCCTTTCTGCACACTGGGGTTAAGGGCTGAGTGTGTGGGCACCTCTGAGCCTTGCTGTTACAAGGAGATTCAGTTGTCTGAAAAAACGCGTTTATTTCGAGCTGAAAAACACGTTTTGAAAAGTGTGATGTGACTGCCCCATAACTTACATGGGGTTGACCAAACTTGCAGAAACATGTTTATTTCTGCTGAAAAACACGTTTTGACCCTTTCTGCACACTGGGGTTAAGGGCTGAGTGTGTGGGCACTTCTGAGCCTTGCTGTTACAAGGAGATTCAGTTGCCTGAAAAAACGCGCTTATTTCGGGCTGAAAAACACGTTTTGAAAAGTGTGATGTTACTGCCCCATAACATACATGGGGTTGACCAAACTTGCAGAAACATGTTTATTTCTGCTGAAAAACACGTTTTGACCCTTTCTGCACACTGGGGTTAAGGGCTGAGTGTGTGGGCACCTCTGAGCCTTGCTGTTACAAGGAGATTCAGTTGTCTGAAAAAACGCGTTTATTTCGAGCTGAAAAACACGTTTTGAAAAGTCTGATGTGACTGCCCCATAACTTACATGGGGTTGACCAAACTTGCAGAAACATATTTATTTCTGCTGAAAAACACGTTTTGACCCTTTCTGCACACTGGGGTTAAGGGCTGAGTGTGTGGGCACTTCTGAGCCTTGCTGTTACAAGGAGATTCAGTTGCCTGAAAAAACGCGCTTATTTCGGGCTGAAAAACACGTTTTGAAAAGTGTGATGTTACTGCCCCATAACTTACTTGGGGTTGACCAAACTTGCAGAAACATGTTTATTTCTGCTGAAAAACACGTTTTGACCCTTTCTGCCACACTGGGGTTAAGGGCTGAGTGTGTGGGCACTTCTGAGCCTTGCTGTTACAAGGAGATTCAGTTGTCTGAAAAAACGCGCTTATTTCGGGCTGAAAAACACGTTTTGAAAAGTGTGATGTTACTGCCCCATAACATACATGGGGTTGACCAAACTTGCAGAAACATGTTTATTTCTGCTGAAAAACACGTTTTGACCCTTTCTGCACACTGGGGTTAAGGGCTGAGTGTGTGGGCACCTCTGAGCCTTGCTGTTACAAGGAGATTCAGTTGTCTGAAAAAACGCGTTTATTTCGAGCTGAAAAACACGTTTTGAAAAGTGTGATGTGACTGCCCCATAACTTACATGGGGTTGACCAAACTTGCAGAAACATGTTTATTTCTGCTGAAAAACACGTTTTGACCCTTTCTGCACACTGGGGTTAAGGGCTGAGTGTGTGGGCACTTCTGAGCCTTGCTGTTACAAGTAGATTCAGTTGCCTGAAAAAACGCGTTTATTTCGGGCTGAAAAACACGTTTTGAAAAGAGTGATGTTACTGCCCCATAACTTACATGGGGTTGACCAAACTTGCAGAAACATGTTTATTTCTGCTGAAAAACACGTTTTGACCCTTTCTGCACACTGGGGTTAAGGGCTGAGTGTGTGGGCACTTCTGAGCCTTGCTGTTACAAGGAGATTCAGTTGTTTGAAAAAACGCGCTTATTTCGGGCTGAAAAACACGTTTTGAAAAGTGTGATGTTACTGCCCCATAACTTACATGGGGTTGACCAAACTTGCAGAAACATGTTTATTTCTGCTGAAAAACACGTTTTGACCCTTTCTGCACAGTGGGGTTAAGGGCTGAGTGTGTGGGCACTTCTGAGCCTTGCTGTTACAAGGAGATTCAGTTGTCTGAAAAAACGCGCTTATTTCGGGCTGAAAAACACGTTTTGAAAAGTGTGATGTTACTGCCCCATAACTTACATGGGGTTGACCAAACTTGCAGAAACATGTTTATTTCTGCTGAAAAACACGTTTTGACCCTTTCTGCACACTGGGGTTAAGGGCTGAGTGTGTGGGCACCTCTGAGCCTTGCTGTTACAAGGAGATTCAGTTGTCTGAAAAAACGCGTTTATTTCGAGCTGAAAAACACGTTTTGAAAAGTGTGATGTGACTGCCCCATAACTTACATGGGGTTGACCAAACTTGCAGAAACATGTTTATTTCTGCTGAAAAACACGTTTTGACCCTTTCTGCACACTGGGGTTAAGGGCTGAGTGTGTGGGCACTTCTGAGCCTTGCTGTTACAAGGAGATTCAGTTGCCTGAAAAAACGCGCTTATTTCGGGCTGAAAAACACGTTTTGAAAAGTGTGATGTTACTGCCCCATAACTTACATGGGGTTGACCAAACTTGCAGAAACATGTTTATTTCTGCTGAAAAACACGTTTTGACCCTTTCTGCACACTGGGGTTAAGGGCTGAGTGTGTGGGCACTTCTGAGCCTTGCTGTTACAAGTAGATTCAGTTGCCTGAAAAAACGTGTTTATTTCGGGCTGAAAAACACGTTTTGAAAAGTGTGATGTTACTGCCCCTAACTTACATGGGGTTGACCAAACTTGCAGAAACATGTTTATTTCTGCTGAAAAACACGTTTTGACCCTTTCTGCACACTGGGGTTAAGGGCTGAGTGTGTGGGCACCTCTGAGCCTTGCTGTTACAAGGAGATTCAGTTGTCTGAAAAAACGCGTTTATTTCGAGCTGAAAAACACGTTTTGAAAAGTGTGATGTGACTGCCCCATAACTTACATGGGGTTGACCAAACTTGCAGAAAAATGTTTATTTCTGCTGAAAAACACGTTTTGACCCTTTCTGCACACTGGGGTTAAGGGCTGAGTGTGTGGGCACTTCTGAGCCTTGCTGTTACAAGGAGATTCAGTTGCCTGAAAAAACGCGCTTATTTCGGGCTGAAAAACACGTTTTGAAAAGTGTGATGTTACTGCCCCATAACTTACATGGGGTTGACCAAACTTGCAGAAACATGTTTATTTCTGCTGAAAAACACGTTTTGACCCTTTCTGCACACTGGGGTTAAGGGCTGAGTGTGTGGGCACTTCTGAGCCTTGCTGTTACAAGGAGATTCAGTTGTCTGAAAAAACGCGCTTATTTCGGGCTGAAAAACACGTTTTGAAAAGTGTGATGTTACTGCCCCATAACATACATGGGGTTGACCAAACTTGCAGAAACATGTTTATTTCTGCTGAAAAACACGTTTTGACCCTTTCTGCACACTGGGGTTAAGGGCTGAGTGTGTGGGCACCTCTGAGCCTTGCTGTTACAAGGAGATTCAGTTGTCTGAAAAAACGCGTTTATTTCGAGCTGAAAAACACGTTTTGAAAAGTGTGATGTGACTGCCCCATAACTTACATGGGGTTGACCAAACTTGCAGAAACATGTTTATTTCTGCTGAAAAACACGTTTTGACCCTTTCTGCACACTGGGGTTAAGGGCTGAGTGTGTGGGCACTTCTGAGCCTTGCTGTTACAAGTAGATTCAGTTGCCTGAAAAAACGCGTTTATTTCGGGCTGAAAAACACGTTTTGAAAAGAGTGATGTTACTGCCCCATAACTTACATGGGGTTGACCAAACTTGCAGAAACATGTTTATTTCTGCTGAAAAACACGTTTTGACCCTTTCTGCACACTGGGGTTAAGGGCTGAGTGTGTGGGCACTTCTGAGCCTTGCTGTTACAAGGAGATTCAGTTGTCTGAAAAAACGCGTTTATTTCGGAGCTGAAAAACACGTTTTGAAAAGTGTGATGTTACTGCCCCATAACTTACATGGGGTTGACCAAACTTGCAGAAACATGTTTATTTCTGCTGAAAAACACGTTTTGACCCTTTCTGCACACTGGGGTTAAGGGCTGAGTGTGTGGGCACTTCTGAGCCTTGCTGTTACAAGGAGATTCAGTTGTCTGAAAAAACGCGCTTATTTCGGGCTGAAAAACACGTTTTGAAAAGTGTGATGTTACTGCCCCATAACTTACATGGGGTTGACCAAACTTGCAGAAACATGTTTATTTCTGCTGAAAAACACGTTTTGACCCTTTCTGCACACTGGGGTTAAGGGCTGAGTGTGTGGGCACCTCTGAGCCTTGCTGTTACAAGGAGATTCAGTTGTCTGAAAAAACGCGTTTATTTCGAGCTGAAAAACACGTTTTGAAAAGTGTGATGTGACTGCCCCATAACTTACATGGGGTTGACCAAACTTGCAGAAACATGTTTATTTCTGCTGAAAAACACGTTTTGACCCTTTCTGCACACTGGGGTTAAGGGCTGAGTGTGTGGGCACCTCTGAGCCTTGCTGTTACAAGGAGATTCAGTTGTCTGAAAAAACGCGTTTATTTCGAGCTGAAAAACACGTTTTGAAAGTGTG